>NC_064812.1:21702100-21771440 GCF_023721935.1 Panthera uncia | reverse complement strand
TATATATGTATTATATATATGTATATAATATATTGTATATAATATGTTATATACATATATATAATATATAATATCCTTCCTATATATATGTATATGATATATTGTATATAATATATATGTATATAATATATTGTATTATGTATGTATTGTATATATTGTATGTATATAATATATTGTATTGTATTATCATATATATATATATATGAGTACATATATATATGAGTTCCTACTGATGTAAATAAATAAATCAGTTTTTCTTACAGTAGATTGCCAGCTAATAAATACACAGAAATGACAGAATTTTAAAAAATAATCATTGGGTGCTAAAATCAGTTGGATGCGGAATAGATATTTACATAGATCAAAGTAATTCCCCACGAATTACTTACAAAAGGGAACAGAGAAATTTTACAGTGTAAAAACCTAGAAGACACCACTGCAACCAAGTGATCAAGGTGAATATCGCCAAAACTGGGACAAACTGACATCATATGACTTATGAAATGATGCATCAGAGAGAACACAACATTACCTGTCTAGTATTCCTGCCAAAAATACTTGCCTTGATTTTAATCAAGAAAAAAATCAGAAAAATAAAAATCAAGGGACATTTTATAAAAATAACTTATCTTTAAATTATATTATTGTCAAGAAAGGCAAAGCCTGAGGAAATATTCCAGATTAAAAGAATTTAAAGGGCCATGACAACTCAATTCAATGGGTGATTCTGGATAGGATCCTGGGCTGGAGATGAAAATAGCTATAATAGACCTATTGGCAGAAATTATATAATTTGAATATTACTGTGGATGATGTAATAGTATTTTGATCAAAACTAAATGTCCTGATTTTGATAATTACACTGTGGTTATATAAGAGAATGTCCTTCTTCTGAATTCTGCCAATAATCTGAATGAATTTGGAAGTAGATTCTTCCCTTGGGCTTTTAGATAAGAAGGTGGTCTGTGTGAATACTTTGAATTCAGTCTGGTGAGATCCTAAGTAGAGAACTCTCTGAGTCTGCCTGAATTTTGGACCTTCACAATTATGAGCTAATAAAGGGGCATTATTTTAAGCCATTAAGTTTGTGGCAATTTATTATGCAGCAGTAAAAAATGAATACAACCTTTCATGCACACACATACACACACCACAGAAACGTACACACATATACTGTCTCACACACAAATAACCTACTGACATGTATGAAATATATCTCTAACAAAGTGTTGAAATCAAGTAGTTTTGAAATCAAGCTGGCTTAAATAGATAAAGATCAGAGTGATTAAAACATTGTTCCCTTCAAGACAGATTGTTTAGGACAAACTTCAATTCAGCATGGAATTTCTGTGATGATAAAAGATAGTCTTCAAAAGGAGAAGAGCCGAGTACACATCCCTTCTTGAGCCTAAACACACAAAATTAAGACTTCCTGAGAACACTTAAGAAAAGCCATTCAAAGCCATGTCTGGAACCAGAGACTCTTAGGGAAGGTGGGAAAGGAAATGGAGATAGGCATAAGAAAGTCTGAATTCAAATGAGAGGTTAACTTAATGCCATGGTCAAATTAGACAAGTAAATGATATTATAATTTATACTGCATTCTATTCCCAGGGTTTCAAAATGAGTCTATGGCTATTATCACATTTATCCTCACAATGACCTTTTGGTCCTTCGTTCCTTCTTAAAAACCTAACTTAAAAGAATGTTGGCTCTCCCTTGACCATAGGATGAAATCCAAAGCTCTTTCTAGGGCAAAGAGATTTTACACTAACCCACCGCTCTAGTCTTATATTCCTGCCCCTACCTCCCTCACCCTGTAGATACACACCATAGGACAAGTCCTCCAGTGATGATCTTGATGATTAATAATGCCTTTCTGCCTTTTTTTGCAGGTTGTATCTCTGCCTCAAGTGCCCTTCTCAATTTTATCATCGTGGTAAATCTTCACTTATCCTTCATGACGCAGGAAATAGGGGTTCTGATTTGCATCAGGTCTCCTGGAGAGCAATGATTCCAAGTATGGAATGAACTCCTCTTTGCTCCTAGTTTATTATGCTATCCATTCTAGATTAGATTGCTACTCACAGCAGGAAAGTTACACAAAAGCAGTTAGAAACCTAATCTTAACATACTCTGAAGATTGCTGGGCAAAAATGAATAAGTAAGTTAATGAATCAAGTGTATATCTTGTGTATATCTTTGTGTATATCTTCAATCCAATTCTTTCCTCTTCATTCATTCATCTAATCAGTCATTTAACAGATATTTAACCAGCCAATGTAAATTCTGAAGAAACTTTGATATGTAACGTACAGTTACAATACCCAGAGATAAATCCTATAATGGGGGAAGTATAGATACAAAGTATATCTAGGTAAGGATGTAAGCAAGGGTACCCAACCACTGAAGATAGTCAGGGAGGTGATTTTAGAAGGATGTGAGGTCTACACATCCTGAAGGATGGAATGGAGATTGTCAGATGACGAGAGGCAGGCAGAGATAAGACATTCAGAGAAGAGGGCTCTAGGCATGAAGAATGCCATCTGCTAAGACCCAAAGGGAGATGGAAATGGTGGATACGGGGAGCTAAAGAGAATCTAGCCTTCTCTGCCTATAAAATTTCAAGTCATTTTTTTTTTTTTTAGATGAGTGTTCATAGTAGCTTTACTGGCAATATTCAGGAACTGACAACAATTCAAATGCCCATCAGCAGGTGAATGAATGAATTAGCTCGGGATACTCTTACAATCAATGGAATACTATCCAGTGACATAAATAAATGAACTATTGGTACACACAACTTGGAGGGAATACATAAAGCCAGGCCAAAAAAAAAAAAAAAAGAGTAAGCATGGCATAACTCCATCTATATAAAATTCCAGAAGATGAAAACGAATCCATAGTGACAAAAAGTAGATCAGGAATTATCTGGGGACAGAAGTGAGTGGTCGGTAAAAATCACAAAGAAGCATGAGGAAACTTTCAGTGGTGATAAAAATGTTCAAAATTTTTACAATTATGGTTATGGCTTCAAGGGTGAATACATAGGTAAAACTTATAAATTCTATACTTTAAACATGTACAGTTTATTGTACATCAATTATATCCCAACAAGGTTGTTTTGAAAAAGATGTCTCTATTTGGATAATAAATTATATGATTTCCCTATGAATAAAGGACCTGACTTCTAGAGAGTATTTAATTAGTGTTGGGTTACAGTTTTACTGTTAGCATTAAAAAATTATTATTAGTATAATCCTACCTGTCATAGTCATAGAGGACCAGGAGTGAAGCTAGTTCGGGCCTGCAGATAGGCCCAGACAGTAGCTAAGAGTGGGGGCCTAAGGAGACAGTACAGTATAGTACAGGGCTAAGAGCTTGAGTTTGGGGTTGGGGCAGACTGGGTTAAAATCCTAGCTCTGCCATTCATTAGCCAAATTCACGTCACCCCTCCTTTAGAAGCCTTATCTGATTTCCTCCACTCAAAATTAATGATCACCTCTTCATTGTTCCCTTATCAATAATACAGTAAAGTGGGGAAAACACACAAAAAAAACCTCTATTATATGTGAAGTACCATGCATTTATAAGAATGAATGAAATCATGAAAAATCATCTTCATTTTACCTCTTTATCTGAAGAACATATACTTAAATCTTTATTGTTTTTATTATCAGAATAATGTCTACTTATTATAGCATAGTTGTAAATATTATAGAAACATCTAATATAAAAAAATTGAAAGGCCCCTTTCTCCTACAACCCCAGAGTTGTAGAGAGGGTGAATCACCGTTCACACATTCAAGTTATCTCAATCCCTAAGAAGAATCATGTCCCAAAAAAAGAAGAAACAATCTGGAAGTCAGAGGGCTCAAATATTTTATAAGAAAAAGAATAACCATGTTTCCTGTGACAAAAAAATTAAGTAAATGTTACATTGAAGTGATTTCAAATAACACGTAACACCTCTCTTAAATTAATGACAGTGGAATTAGGAAAGCTTTCTCTAATTACTGTCAGTTTTTAAAAGCTCACTGTTTTCAGTTCAGTAAAAGTCTTTAAGATAACATCATCATTTTCTAAACCTAGAATCAAGCCTTTAAATGCTTTTGGACAAGAACTCCCTACAAATTTATAGGTGAACCAATCCACTTGGAAATCGGCTGCATTCTTCTAGGGGATATTACGTATCAACTCATCTTGTTGATTTAACTATCTCAGTGTTCTTAAAAGTCATTATAATTATAAAATGTTAAGGCATAAAAGAAGCCATACATGTTATTTGGTTCCAATTTTCTATTTTACAGATGAGAAAACTAGATCCTAGAGAGATAATGATCTGATCTAACTCACACAGCAATTGGTGGCAATACTTGATCCAGAATCCTAAATTCCTAATACCCAGTTTCAGTGCCTCTTCTCAATAAACTGCCTCCCTCAGAGAACAGGTTCCTGAACTTGGAACATGAGTTAAGTGTTTCCTCCCAAGGCCATCTTTGATAGGGAAATTGACACCTACTCAAGATTTTCTTTTTAAGACTAGTCTAGTTACTACTGGTGCATAACAAATTACCCTGTAATGTAGTGGCATAAGACAACAATCATTTTATTTCGCTCATGATGTTTCAGTCAAGAATTTGGGAAGGGCTTATCTGAGCAGATGGCACTTGGAGTCCCTCATGTAGTTGCAGTTAAATAAAGGCTGGAGCTGCAGTCAACTGAAGGTCTACTGTGCAGGTCCTCCAAGAGGACGTGCTCACGTGAATGGCAGTTGCTGCTGAAAGCCAGTGAAAGCTCAGCCAGAGTTGCTTGCTAGATTATCCACACATAGTCTTGTCAGCATAGTAGACTCAGATGTTCTCACATGGTGGCTGACTTCCCCCAGAACAAGTGTCCTGAGTCAACCAGGCAAGAGCTACAAGGCCTTTTCAGAATTATGCAACATCACTTCTCTAAAGTTATGCAACTTCACTTCTATTGTATTCTATTCTTTACAAGCAAGTTACTCAGGCCAACTTAGATATAAGGGACAAGAGGGAACCCACCTCTCAGTGTGAAGAGTTGCAAATAATTTATAGACATATTTGAAAACAGCCACATGGTGACAGAGGGAGAAACCTCAGGTAGGTGAAGAGATATGATATAAAGATAGAAGAATTGATCAGCCACTTATACTCATCAAAGAAACTTTAGAAAATAGAACATATACTCAACTTTTTGTTTATCATTCAACACTCTACAATGGAGAATGTAATTAAGAGTCATCTACCTCAGCTTTGCCTAGTTGTCCAGACAATGGGATTGACATTTAAGATAAAGTTTCAAAAAAGAGATGACCTAGAAAGCAAAATAATAATCTTCAAAGTCAGGAACTTGAGTTGCAAATCCAGCATTTCACATTTGAGTTAATGAAGGACCAAAGAGACCTTTTATTGTTCCCCCAATGAGCCTGATGAATTAAATTTTATGGAACTTCTTGGAGAGCTGTGGCTCCGTCTTTTTAACTTGATTTGTACAGCACTCCACAGAGCCCAATCCAGAGATTAGTGCTTAACAAATTTCAGATGATAAATGATGATTTAATTGGAACAGAGGAGTCCATAAATGTCCGAGGAATATAAAAACACCAAGGATACCTTAGTACAGACTTCTATGAGTTCAAGAGTTATGATGAATAAGGGAATATTTTCAAACATTTGTGGTTTCAGAAAACAAAAAAATTGGAACAATTTCTAAGGTTATTGAAAATGGCCACAAATACATTTTAGTATTTTAAATTATATCGAGAAAAAAGATGTAAAGATTAAAGAAAACAATCAGATATTTACCTGAGAATCAATCAGAATGCTGAATTTAAAAGTCTTCTCCGTTTCTTAAACTTTCTAAAAAGAATATGATATTTAGAGGTAGATTGGAAAATGGTACAACATAAGAAAGGTATAAGTTCTCATACCTAGAGAAGAACTATTTCTGGAAGTCATAAAACTATTTCCCCTCTACAAAACCTTACTTTTGCCAAAAAAGATGTAAAATTTCCAGATTCCAGAAGGTTGATTTAAATTATTGTACAAATAAATTATTTAAATTAGAGTTTGAGGGTTGCATGGCCCACCACTCAAAAACTTAAGGAGTTAAAAATCAGTGATTTATCATTTCTTATAATTCTGTGGAATGGTTGGTGGTTCTTTTGTTGGTCCCAGCTGGGTTCACTGACATAGAAGAATTAAGACAGCTTCACTCACATATCTGCTACCTTGGTGCTGGCTGTGGGTTAGGGCTTCTTGGTTCTGTTGCATTTGGCCTTTGTGGTAGACAGAAAGATGGCCCTCAAAAGATATGTATGCTCTAATCCTCAAAATTTGTGAATATGAATATGCTACCTTACACAACAAAAGGGAATTTGCAAATGTGATTAAGTTAAAGATCTTGAGTGGGAAGATTATCCTAGATTACGCAGGTGGACCCAATCTAATCACAAGGGTACTTATAAGAGGCAGGCAGGAGGGTCAGAGTTAGAGAAGGAGGGTTGACCCCAGAAGCAGTGGTCAGGGTGATGTGAGAAAGGAACAACCAGCCAAGAAATGCAGGTGGTTTCTAGAAGCTGGAAAAGGGAAGGAAAGTGATTCTTCCCTATAACCTTCAGAAGGAACTCAGCCCTGCTGACCCATTTTAAATTTCTGACCTTGAGAATCATGAGATAATAGATTTGTGTTGTTTCAAGCCATTGCATTTGTGGTGATTTGTTACAGCAGCAATAGGAAACTAATACAGCCTTTTATCCTACTAGACTATACCAGGTCTCAAAGTAGTGTTCCTACGGGCCAGCCCCATTGCACAAACCCTTGTCAAACTTCCTATGGGAAGTCTCATTTGTCAAAGCATGTTATATGGCCAAGCCCAGAGTCAATGTGAGAGGAACTCTGATTCTGCTCTTGATGGGAAAAGTGGCAAAAGGCTCATTGCTTGCATATTTGGATGTGGCTACTAAGCGACCAGTCATTTAAACAATCTAATGACTGCCCTGAAGGAAACTTTTTATGTTTTATGTGAGTAGCTCAGATTGTGCTTTGAAAATCTTTTTTAAAAAAATTTTTAATGTTTATTTATTTTGAGAAAGACATACAGAGTGTAAACAGGAGACGGGCAGAGGAAAATCTTAACCCATTGGATTCAACCTCTCAGCCTGATGCTTAAAGTTTAGATCTTCATCTGCCAAATATTCTGTAATGCCTACACCAATCACTACCCTGTCACAGCTTAAATTTAGATTATGACCCTGTTTCTTCTCTGCCCCTACTTTCCACCTTCTCTTCATAACTGTTTTTCTCTTCCTTTCTTTTCCATTCTAGCACTACTTCCAAATGAACTTCTCAGATCGCTGAGCCACTGGAACATCAGTGTTTTATTGAGTCTGTGATGTCTTCAAATCTTTCTTTCCCTTGGAGGAAGTTACTTTACTTGCACTTTTATGTGGCAAATAGTTCCTGTGACTCAATCCTGAGATATTCATTTGCAAGAAATACAATGCCAACTGCCAAGGCCAAGCAGCAAGCATTATTAGGCTTTTTTTTTTCCTGTATATTTCAACCTGAAGGATGGCACTTGTTGGAGGCATTTTTAAAAAGGCAGAAAGAAAACTCCCTCAATGTTCTTCAAATTTACATTCTGCTTCATCTTTTAAGTGAGAAATAAAATACATTAGAACTTTCACATCATTAAGAGAATGTGTGGGTAAACTTAAAATTTGCATTTAAATACACTCAAGAACAAAGATTTTTGCAGAATTTGCAAATAAACCAGAGGAAGACACCAGTGAGAAAAGAAAGTGAATAGTTTCTTGCCAAAAATCATTGAAATTGAATTCATATATGTTTTAGTTGTCACATTTGTTTATTTTTAAAGCTTGTATTCATCCCAACATAGAAGTGTGAGTTTCTTGAAAAACTTGTTATCAGTTTTCTACATATAAGTTGTACAAATTAGGTTACTTGGCTAACTGATAAAACTTCATGTGAGTTTCATCTAAGTCAAAAGGAAAGCACTTTCCAGGCAATGCATGTGACCAGGCCAGGCTGACTAACAAGGAGCCTTAGGAGGGCATGATTTGGGGATGAATTTACCATAACTAGGGGCCTAATACTCAGGTTTACAATTCCAGAAACCAGATTTTAGCCGTTTCCCAAATGATCCCAAACTTCTTATCAATGATATTCCTTCTTGGTATTGGTAAACTTGACACTGAATCAGAAGGTCCTCCTGAGCATAGGATTTGAGCAATGAAAAGCAGGTTCTCAAGAGTCTTGATGCCATGATGAAGCCTGATCAAACATGGCTGACCCTTGACAGCATTCACCTGTTTAGAGACCTGAATGTCAGTGTGTCTCAGATTCAGAAATGAACAATTCCTACCATTGGCTCCTTCTCTAATCCCTGTGTTTCTAGATGGTGCATTTCAACTTCTCCATGCTTGCTTTCTTTAAATATGTCGATATTATTGATTAAGCCATAGTGTAGTGAAGGATGCACTAATATGTTCCATGTGTCACTACTCTCCCTTCCTACACAATTGCTCATTTGAAAACAATCTCTCCTCCCCACTAAATCTTGTTCAGCATGGCACCCCAGAAAGCTACCTCCAATCAATTTGAGCTCTTACATGAAATGAAGCCTAATGTGTTTGCCACCTCTGGTGCAGAGGCTCTTTCTAAGGACCTAGGAGACTCTCTGTCTCTTGTCATTAGGTGCTTATTTCATTTGACCATGAATACAGTTGTGTTCTAGCTTTGTAATGATGACTAAGGCAACGGATTCAGGTCCTGATGACCTAGTTAGTTTTTCCCTGTCTCATAAGTGTAACTATACATTTCCTCCACAAATGTGCTGTCACAAGGGAGCCAAATCTTAGTGGATTAACATAGGTTCATATTATTGTGGGAATACAATACACTTGTGTTTCCTTGTCTAAGATCTGTTGTCCTCACTAGATCTTAAGCATCCTGAAAAGGACTGTGCCCATAGTGTTAACCCTTGTATCATCAGTGCTGACAGATAAGTACTCAATATATCTTTAATGAGGACAAAAAAGCTTGTGTAACTGGATGAAAGAATGAAGTATCTCCAAGCCTGAACCTGCAAATGGTGAATCATTGTTGTATATGTCTTTATACTAAAGTCTTCTAGATATTAGGGATACTATCAAAGATATATTTAATTCTCACATTATAGAACTTAGTTATTCAACTGTTTTTCTGTTCAACTTGTTTGCTTTGTTTACAGTGTTATAAGAATGTCACCGGAAAGAGAAGTTGAGAGGAAATTCAATTTAATTCTCTTTTTTTCTTGCTTCCCCCCCCCCCCATTCTCATAATAATACTAATGGAAGAAGAGTTTCAAAGTATGTGTCAAAAGTAGCTTTGGGGATTATAGTTATATTTTATTTCATTTGACAAGAATTTTTAAGATGCTTTTTTTTTTTGTAAAACCATCGGTGTCTTGGTTGCTGACCCACCCCCAAACAGCTTTTATTCTAGTTGTAATTCTAGAAGTGATGACGTTTACATAAAAACAATTTTGAAAAATAATACAATGTGTAGCCACAATCCAAATGTGTAATCGAAGCAATAAACACAACTAGAAAAATATTAAGAAACACATTCTCTATGCACCTTGAAGATTGGAAAACATCATTTTGTTCATGCTGATATTGTATATAAGACTTGGCATATTGTCTTATATAAACTAGATGACCCATGATTATTGTTTGAATGAATGAATTGACAAATGAATACTAATTTCAGTTTCATGCTCTTTAGGTTCTGACAAAGTTCTTTGCACATCACTGGGGTTCAGTGTTAACTTTCTGCCCAGTACTACACTTGGTTAATGGCAACAGTCTCTGAAGTTACCCCACATCAAGGATGAGGGGCTATTCTTCTTGAGTCTCCTGCTCTCTTGCCCTACACAGAGAGTAAGTCTCCAAATATCTTTTCTACCCTCCTAATAACTCATTAACCATCTGCTCACTTCTCTCTATTCCCTTGCCATGACCTTGTTGTGACTATCAGGAATGCTCATCCTCACTTCTCCCCTCCTGCCTCATTCCAATCCATTCTGTAAATGCCACGAGAATGGCTCATCTAAAGAACAGACATAATCAGGACGCTGCCTTTTATATAACCTTTCATGGCATCTCAGTGATAAAGTAAATTCAAGCTAAAGCAAACTCCTTGGTATATGGCAGACAAGACTCACCTTCCCTGGTCTTCCACTGTCATTATTCTACCCTAGATTTCAATCGACTTCTTAAGTCCCCAGGTGACAGCACTCTCTCCTAGCTTAGTTGGGTTACATTCTTCTTATCTCTAGTTTAGAGTCTAGCTTGGAATTTTCTTCTCCTGACTCTTCCTGGCTCACTCCTAATTGTCCTTGAGATCTCCTTTAGACTTCACTCCCACTAGAAAGCTCATCTGTGATGGTAGTGTCCTGTATCCCCCCTTATTGAAGCAACTATTACCTGTCTTAATGCCTATTCATGGCCTATATGTTCCTCATAACAAGCTATAGGCTTCTTACACTGCCTGATATGTGTTATTTATGGTTGTATCTTTATGCCTACCTCATGGTAGGAATTAAAAACACATTTAAGGAAGGAGAAAAGGAATGAACAACATGTCTGGCTGAGAACAGAGGTTATTTATTAACTTTTTAAAGTTTATTTTGAGAGTGAGAGTGCGCGCACGTGCGCGCGCACACACACACACACACACACACACACACACACATGCAGCCAGTGGGGGAGGGGCAAAGAAGGAGAGAGAGAGAATTCCAAGAAGATTCTGCACTGTCAGTTGGAGGAGCCCAATGCAGGGCTCCAATTCACAAACTGAACCCTAAGATCATGACCTGAGCTGAAATCAAGAGTCAGATGCTGTACCGACTGAGCCACCCAGGTGCCCCTATTTATTGCAAGTAGTCTGTTTACCTACTGTCTTATTGCCATCAGAAGCTACGATTCCTAATCCCAGGCATATTTAGGACCCTCTTTAAACAAACTGCCAGGACCACAGCACTGGGAAAGTTCAGAGACTTCCAGGCCACCCTGAACTGACGCTGCATCCTCATGTTGCAGATCTGCTTGCTGGACCCCACATCCTGGCTTGAGAAGCTATAGGGGAACAGTGCCCAGGACTGCAATTAGAGTTGAAGGAGTAGAGGAGGAGACAGGGGTCAGTGGATCAGTCAACAATCACGGCACCCTCTTCCCCACCCCCTCAAAGGCCTTACCCAGAGCCTGGCTAAGGAGTGCTGCTTCAGCGCCTTTCCGATTTTAGGCAGTGCACTTCTGCCATCTACTGGTCTCCTTACACTTTCCAAAATGCGTTCAGCAGAAGTGGATTTCAGCGCTGAAAACCCAGCAAAGGCAGAACCAGACCAGAAAGCCAGACTTAAAATAATACCCAAGTATCATCAAAACCCAAACAATGAATGTTATTTCTGTCCCTTTGTCCAAGTGGGATCTTTTGAGAAGAGATCGTCTGGACCTGTGTTCAATAGAATACAAGGTTGAAGTCTTGGGTCCCACAGTAAGTTAGTCAAACTGAAAATCACAATTGAGGCTAGCTTTTATTTCACTGGGAAATAAGAAATGGTTTTAGTTTATCATGAGTTGAATTTTCTTTTCCAGTTTTCCCAAAGGATTCTAAATGTGTTACAAACACTGCCTAGAAATCATTTTACCCAACAGTGAACTGGAGAACTTGAAAACTGAAAGAAAAAGCCAAGAACATCTCTGCTACTCTCAGCACATAAATGCCAAAAGAGCCAAAGATGACACTGCTGAGATTTAACAAGGACAGCATTTCAGGGACCAGGATTGACAATGGATGAATATGCTTCAAGTTTCTGACGCCCCGTCCCTGAGGGAAGCTGGCTGGTGCTCTTACTGGTGTGTGTGTGTGTGTGTGTGTGTGTGTGTGTGTGTGTGTGTGTGTGTTTTACGGTGTCCCTAAGGTAATTCGTTAAAAAATTAATAGTCTCTGTTTGCTCTTGGGCAGTGAATTGGGATGGATGCAACTGCACAGGCCACAGCAACATGTGAAGGTAAAATCTCATCTGTACAGACCGAATGCCTGAACACACTGGTCCTGAAACAATCTTGCAGACAGCAGAGCAGAGATTGGCCTGGCCCCACAGAAAGCAACAATAGTTTTCACCATCAGCTTGACAAAAACCGAATTTCTCAGAAATTAGGTTTATATCTATAACTTAGGTCACACTTCAATGAAACGACCAACATCTAGTGCAAGTGATGGGGTGAAGCTAAACAGTGAGAGATCCTGCACCTTACTTGAAGATTGTTTTCTTCTTTCTAAATGCCCTGATTTTATGCATATCACAGCTTCCCATATTGCAGTGTGACCTTCAGCTGGAATTTGATACCAGCTGACTCACATTTACAAACCCCACTCGTTCCTTTCACAGGATTCCTGTCTCCTCCATAGTCTGAGTTAATACGTTTGATGTTTGTTTAGGTAAACATGTGAAGGGGGTGGGCCATGTTGGTAAGACACGGCAATTGTTATACTGAGGTTTAAGAAATAGAAATGTATGTATGTTTCTTTCTTTCTTTCTTTCTTTCTTTCTTTCTTTCTTTCTTTTTTTAATTTTTTTTTAACGTTTATTTATTTTTGAGACAGAGAGAGACAGAGCATGAACGGGGGAGGGTCAGAGAGAGAGGGAGACACAGAATCTGAAATAGGCTCCAGGCTCTGAGCTGTCAGCACAGAGCCCGACACGGGGCTCGAACTCACAGACCACGAGATCATGACCTGAGCCGAAGTTGGAGGCCCAGCCGACTGAGCCACCCAGGCGTCCCGAAATGTTTCTTTTTTTAAATGCTTATTTTGAAAGAGCACAAGTGGGGGAGGGGCAGAGAGAGGGAGAGACAGAATCCCCAGCAGGTTCCATGCCACCAGTGCAGAGCCTGACATGGGGCTCAAAGTCATGAATTGTGAGATCATAACCTGAGCCGAGACCAAGAGTTGGATACTTAGCTGACTGAGCTACCCAGGCACCCCTAGACAAGTTTCTAAAAAAAAAATCATCCAATATGAACGTTTGACATCAAATACAATCAATTCACTTGCCAATTAAAAAAAAAATTAAATAGGCTGTTTTACCATGCCATAGTCTTATAAAGAACTACCTTAGGTTGACTGTCAGAGGGATGACACTTGCCTTGAGTATACAAACCACACTTACCGACTAAATGCTTCTTTTCTTGTCATTCAGCTAGGTTAGGATATACAAATTCTGGACAAATTATCTACTTTGTCTTTCTGGACAAAAAAAAAGATGATTGATGATGTTCAGGTTTAAAATCACTCATACTCACAAAACACTTTCTTGGAGAAAGTTTCCTTTCTTTAAAAATAAATATTCTTTTTCTTCCTATTTTTTATTTCAGAGAGAGACAGAAAGAGAGAGAGAGAGAGAGAGAGAGAGAGAGAGAGAGAGAATATGTGTGATCGGGGGAGAGTGGCAGAGGAAGGGAGAGAGAAAGAGAATCTCAAGCAGGCTCCAGGCTTAGCACGGAGCCCAACGCAGGACTCCATCCCACAACCCTGGGATCATGACCTAAGCTGAAATCAAGAATTGGATGCTCAACAGACTGAGCCACCCAGGTGCTCCAAAAGTTTCCCTTTTAAAAAGATAAATTGACCATTCATCTTAGTGGGAAAAATTCCTTAAATAGCCTTACTCCTGTAGTGCTTGCCATGAAGCAGGAAAGACAGAGGGAGAATATAGAGATTGGGTAAGGTTTTCAGAAAAATACAAAAGGAACCAAAATGTTGCTTAAATAACAAAGTCCAAATATAGGAAAGGCTTAGGGCTTGTCTGTTACAATAGCAGGCAATTAATACGTGGGTTAAAAAATGGTTTTATTAAAAATGGCATTCTCAACTAACGGGCTGTCAAGCATGATGTCTGAATTGCTTTTGCAGTAACAGGGGTGGTTTTCAAAGAAATGGCGATATTTTTCTGTGGACACCAGCCACTCCATTCCTCCCCATGACATCCTAAGGCTAGCTGTCCAGTTTCCCAGGGTGCAGTGGTGGCTAACTGGGGTTAACCTAGTTAGGCAATTTAGGTTTGAATCCCAATTTCACCATCTGTTGGCTGTTTGTCTTTGGGCAAACTATGGATGTTCTCTGAGCCTGTTTTCCTTATTTGTAAACTGAAAATAATTATTAGGTTAGAAAATGCAGTTTTTGTTAAGTCAAACTATCAAATACTAGCAGTTTCATTACTATTACCTAGTAAGTTGCAACTTTCATGGGCCTGGGAACCTATGGAGAAAGCCCACTGTGATATAGATTTCAGTGTTCGTTTCTAACTAGCTGAGGAACAAATTGTGAAAAGAGCTTTACTCAGACAAGAAGGTCCCAACAAGACAGGTTCACCATCAACTTCTCTGTCAGGATCTCTGTTAGCTGTGTCAAAGGGCTGTGTAAGTACACACATGCATGAATTTTTTAGTACCCTGCACTGGAAGGGTTAAAAAGAATGTTAGAGAATCTAAGGAAGAAGGAAGTGCTTCCAGAACGTGATATTGTGGACAGAGTGCTGAACTTGGAATAAAAATACTTAGGTGAAAACCTCTGCTCACACAGTAAGCTGTGTGACCTTACGTGTGCTCCAGTCTCTTTGATTTTCTGCTTCCTCTTCCATATACCGAGAATAATAAATGGGGCCCGAAGTGCCACACAGTAATGATAATCGCTATCGTTTATTTGGCACTTACTGGATGCCAGGCACCTTACGCTAATTATCACGTTGACTCCCCACAGCAATTTTATGAAGAAAATATTATTGCTAAAATTCCCAGTTCAAAAATGAGGGAACCGGAGCTCAGAAACAGTAAGTTCAAGACCACACAGAAATTAAAAGGTAGGACTGAGAGTTGAACCCCAGCAGTCTAATTCTAGAACTTACTCGCCTACCAACATGCTATAGTGATGCTTTTAATCAGAAGACCTAAATTCTAGGGTAGATTCTCTTACTCATTTGCTTCACTGGACCTTGATTTCCTCTGTAGGTAAAAGAGGGGACTGGACTAGAAACAGATTCTAAATGATTTATCTCAAATACCCACCCTGATCATTTTTGTTAGAAGCTACCAGGAGCATGGTCCTCAGGAAGGTTGCAAAAGCCATCTTGGTTCAGTGGGAAATGGTGCTGTGATTAACCGGTGATGTCTGCCAAGGGCAGGTAGGTGAGGCATGGAGGCGCTTGTAACATATTTGCTATTCCTGGGAGAGATAAGGACTCTTCTGCCTGCTGTATTTCATTATTCTAGCCTGCATCTTCTCCCGCTAGCCGCTGAAAGGGCAAACCAGGGTGGTCTGGTCAATCAAGGACTACCTGATAGAACAGTGCTGCCTAACAGAGTTGTTGCCATGCTGAAAAATGTCCAGTAGAGTAGCTACTAGGCATGTGTGGCTATTGAGTGCTTGAAATCTGGCTGAGAAGCTCTATTTTTAATCTTTTAAAATTTCAATTGATAAAAATGTAAGCATAAATAGACACATATAGCTAGCAGCCACTATACTGATCAGTGCAGTTTTAGAACAAAGGTCAGTTAGCTATAGATAAAATAGAGGGGGGGTGAGGTGGGATTTACCGAGGAATCTCAAAGTCAGGGAAAGGTAAGGTTTGGCCAAAGGGGATGCTGAGCAGGGATTTGGATGTCAAAACTGTCAAGTGAAGCCAAATCTAGAGGCAGGCATGAAGAGCAAGTAATTGAGAAGGGAGGGAAGGCAAAAGATTAATAATCTCATTTCTTGGCTGTATAAATCCTGTGCTAGGGGCTCCCTATTAATCCTGAAACAGCAGGGTCTGGGCCTTGGTCATTTGAACGCTAATTGTCATGCTCTGCCTGGAGAAAATTTGCTCTAGCCTCTCAGGCGTTCCTAACTATCCCTCAGAACACTCCTAAATTGCCACCATTCCTTAGGGTCTTCCTAATAGTCAATGTCCATCCTGTGGCTGGATGAAACTGTCCCCACGGCTCAGCATCACTGATGCCAGGTGAATTGTCAGCATGCTTGGTTTGTAGTTCAATAGTTTTGGGCTCTTCGTTACCAAAATTCAAATTGAATTAGCTTAAACAAAATGAGGAATTAATAGTATTGGAGTATCTCACATAAGAAGTCAGAATTTGGGCCCCCTGAATGGACATTGCTAGCATTCTGCTGAAAATAGGATTCAATCAGGACTTTGTTCCCAGTCTTTCATTTTCCAGCTTTCTTTTTCCTCTCTTTCCTGCTTTACACATACCTGCCAAGAACTTCATCCAGTAAGGAAAGACAGCTTGTGTCTCTCCCTGTGTCCAAGGCTTAAACTATCAAGAAAGGAACCCAGACCCTTCCTGGCTCTGGGGCCACTCCTTACACTACAGTGGGGAGAAGCAGGGAGCAGGGTCATGTCTGAATACGAGCATTCCTACTAAAAACTCACAGAGTTGGAATGGGGCAAAGAAAAGACAGTTCCCAGAAAGGGGGAGGGGTGGGTGCTGTGCCAGGCAGAAAGGGAAGAGAAGTTAGAAAAATAAAACTGTAAGTTTACATTGAAGAAACAGTGGGATGACAGAAATACATATTCATTAGCAAAGGCTTTTTTCCTTATAATGCAGACGAAGCATGATATGGAACTTTGCCATCTGCCGAAGTAGGACTTTTATTTTTCCTTATTAAGAAACAAAAGAAAAGCAGCCCAGATGCTTTAATTACTTTGATTGTGGAGGTGAAGGAGAACCTTGTTTTTAAATGAATATTGTATTCACCATCATTAATTGTATCAGGAAATTGAAGAGACGCTTTGGTTTAATATTTGATTACCTCAATACCTATTGAATAAAAAGGTATTTGTGCTTCATTAGCAGTATATAGGAATAATGATGGATCATTCTAAGTATTATTTCCTTCTTTCTGGTTATAATCACTGTATTTAATAAGGAAGAGCCAGGTTCAATAAAGCATGCATCTGGCTTCAAATGATAAATCAATTTTCATAGAACTCACATGCTGGCCATTTCTTTGGGAAACCAGACAAGATATCAAGAAAGCACAACTCCCTGTATGTATTCCCCAGACCTCCCCACTAGCATTGCTTTTACTAATCAGCTCCAACAAACTATCTTAGGCATTTTTACAAAGCTGCGTCATTTGTCTGTCACGTCCTGAATTAATGCTGCAGGTAATTAGCTTCGGGAGCTGCGGTCTCTTTTACCTGCATGCCAAATCAGCTAAAGGGCTTTCCTATGCTACTTGAAATGTGAATCTCTTCCTTTCATTCCCTCTTTGACCCTCCTCCATGGTTACTTTAATTAGGATGTCAAATTGTATCATACTGTAGAGAGCTGAACTTTTTGGATTGTTCCAGGACAGACTTTTCTTGAGCTGGGGGGCAATTTTTCTTTGTAATGTCATTTCCAATTCCTCTGGGCAGGAGACGAACTGGTCTTGTGCATTAACCACAAGAAGTGAGGCTATGACAGCCCGCAGATGCTGTAGATCCAGATGAAAACATGGAATCGGTAGGAGACAAACACAAGTACATGCCAAGATGGGCACAGCTGGCTTGAATGACCGAGGACATCTCTTGGAAAGGGAATATAAGCCAAAAAAAAAAAAAAAAAGGTCTAAATCCTGTGAATTCCTGTTGTCAGGACCTTTTAGCTACTTAAGAACATGCATGTGTCTTATTTATTGCTGTGTCTCCAGAGACGAGAAAAGGGGTAGCAGGTATGTGGTGTGTCTGCTACCACTACTACCTATTCCTTCCTCCATGGCTCACATCGCTAATCACTCATGACACTTTCCTGCTGAGCCCACATGTAGACTCAGACGGCTACAGACAGTAACCGCCAATTGATCAGAGTTGGCACACAAGATGGAATCCATTTGTAATTTCTCGTCTAAAACATGGAAGCATTTAATGAATACTTGTTGAAGGCAAAAATAAACGAAGACGTGTTTCTAGAGATCATAGAACTTCACTGCTATTCCCTGCTTTTGCATTTAGAGTGCTTTTTTTTTTCTTTTTTCTCAGTTGGCTTCCAAAGAGTCAGATCGAGTATTCTTTAAGTTTATCATATGAACCACCTATCTTACCTAAAGTAGGCATAAAACTATATTACCCTTGGGCTATGTTTATCCTAGCATTCAGGTACATCTGGACATGATGGGCGTCTGAGAATTATATCCTAAAACATGAGATCTGATGCATAAATTTGGATCAAAGGCAACTGGCCAGAATAGAAGGGAGGTAAGATCATGAGTATTAAATTTGTCACTCCGGTAATTTCCCAGCCTAGTCTCATGCCAACTTCTAAGGTCAATGGCTACAATGGAGGTTCAGTAAAAAACACAAAAAGCTAAGGCACGGCATAGGGAATATAGTCAATGGTACTGTATTACCCTTTTATGCTGGCAGATGGTAACTACACTCGTGGTGAGTACAGCATAACATACATAGTTGTCGCATCACTGTGTTATACACCTGAAACTATAGTAACATCGTGTGTCAACTATACTTCAATAATTAAAAAAGTACAGTAAAGCCTTAGCCGGCAAGCATAATTCATTCTGGAAACATGTTTGTAATCCAAAGCACTTGTATATCAAAGCAAATTTCAAGAACCAGTGGCTGAGCTGTGATGTTCGGCGTCACATACTACTTGCATTACAAGACAGCGCTCATTTATCAACTTAAAATTCATTAGAAATGTTTGCTCATCAGGGGCGCCTGGGTGGCGCAGTCGGTTAAGAGTCCGACTTCAGCCAGGTCACGATCTCGCGGTTCGTGAGTTCGAGCCCCGCGTCAGGCTCTGGGCTGATGGCTCGGAGCCTGGAGCCTGTTTCCGATTCTGTGTCTCCCTCTCTCTCTGCCCCTCCCCCGTTCATGCTCTGTCTCTCTCTGTCCCAAAAATAAAAAAAAATAAAAAAAATAAAAAAAAAGAAATGTTTGCTCATCTTGGGGAACACTCACAGAACAAGTTCCTCTCAATCCAAGGTTTTACTGTACTTCCGATAGAAGAGCATACACATCCTACAATATATCGGACAAGGAATCCTCAAAAACAAACAAACAAAGCTAATTCAACAAATAATCATGATGCATTGCAAGCATCAAACCATGGGGGTATTGGGCAGCAGTAGGGAATACCACCCTTATAAGGCACCTTGGCAGCACAGTTATGGCAGCAAAGATTAGAGGCAGCTGTTCTGACATCTTCCATCATTATCCTAAGCAGGCACCATGCACTTAGCTGCTGCTTTGGGGTCGACTCTCCCAGAAGGGTATCACCACAGGGAGCTGGAATAGGTCTCGCAAGGCAGATCAGTGGCAGGTGCCACGGGGCACACAAGAGGACAAGGTTGACCAGTCCCACGTTACACACCAGTTGGGGACTCTCAGAACTACTTGGGAGAAACACTGGGGTAATGGGCAGAAATTCCCTTCCTTGGGGAAGGGTGAGAAGAAATGCTGTTATATTATTGTGACTTGCTTTACATGCACTGAGAAATTCAGCTGCAGGTATTTGAAGACTTTAGTACCTCAAGGACCTTGAACAGAAAGGACTACAAGGGAAACACCCACCTCAAAAAAGTATGTCAAAAGAGAAACAGTATCTTCTCCACAGCAGCTTGATCATCAAAATGCACTAATTTGGTACATTATGTCATGCAGTATTTGGTTTTCTACAAAGAGAATACTACAGAATTCAGACTCAGCCCTCCAGGAGTGTGAACAAATTAAGAATACCTGTGCACCCTGCGAGAGCCAAATAAAACCTCAAAATAATGCACAGATTGTTGGTGCAACATTTCTATCACACGTAGGCCATTTTGCCAGAGGATTGCAAGCTGCTTTTAAGCACGTGAATATATTATCCAATCTTCTTGACAAAAATAAAAGCTCAGGAATTCAAAATGACAGGAACCAGGTCTATATGGCTGTAAGGGAATCAAAGCAGTCTAGAAAATTTGATTAACTCAATTTGCCCCAGTTCCTTAGGGAAGCTTCAGAGATAAAAATTACCATTTAATAGTCTCAATAGTAAATTGGGATTGAAAAGGTCTTTCTGACCTTTCTGCACTTGTGTTTGAGACACAATCTTACCTGAAGGGTCAGAGCCAACGGAAGACGAACCATAATAGCATTATTGAGCCTCTACAATACAAAGACATTTCTGTCATCTCCAAACCTCCACCCTGGACAAAATAAAAAAGCAATAAAATCAAGGATTTGGATGGGAAACTTGGATGTCCATGGAACACCCCTAATCCTCTCCGATTTCTCTGAAGAATTAAACAATGTGCACCAGTGTGGCACAAAACAGCTCTCAACCTTTAATGTCCATCAGGATCACCTGGAGAGTTTGTCATAACACGTTTGCTGAGTTCCACCCTCTGAGTTTCTGATGTAGTAGGTTTGGTCTGGGGACCAAAGTTTTCAACTTCTAACAAATTCCTAGGTGATGCTTATGGTGTGGCACAGGGAAAGCACCATTTAAATGCACTTGTGAAATGACTGATTACCACTGTCTGAATCGGTTATTTCACTGGGCTTGTAAAATGATGACTTAATAATTTTATCCTTTTATTTCCTATTTGTGGAAATTATTCTGTATAGAACGTTTCTTTATCTATGAAAGCTATGTGATAATTTCTGAAATACAGACCAAACCAGAAAGTCAAGGTCCTTGTTTAATTCTCTTCCTTGGATTATTAAATTTCATAGGAATGATTAGAGCTTAGCCATCTCCAGTGGTATCCAATGAGTGCTACCCTTTTTCTCTGAAGTCACCAGATTAGTCACTCTCTCCAAGGGACAGAGAGATCAAGAGTGTTAGACTAATGGCTATCCTCTGCCTCTATACCAGAAAACAAGAGTTTTCTCCCTTATTATCTTTCTTTTTCCCTAACTCCCTCTTCAATTAGATTAGCAAATGCTGGGTTACCTGGCTGGCTTAGTCAGTAGACCATGCAACTCTTAATCTCAAGGTTGTGAGTTTGAGTCCTACATTGGGCATAGAGACTACCTAAAAATAAATAAATAAAACAAACTTTGTTCGCGTGTACCCATTAAAAGAATTTTTAAAAAAAGATTAGCAAATGCAAGTGGACTATTTTTTTAATTTTCTGAACAATTAGCTTTGTGTTTTATTATTAAATCTACTGTATTGTTGGGGGACCTGGGTGACTCAGTTGGTTAAGCCTCCAACTCTTGATTCTGGCTCAGGTCATGATCTCAGGTTGGTGAGATAGAGCCTCGCCTCTGGCTCTGTTCTGATAGCAGGGACCCTGCTTGGGGGATTCTCTCTCTCTCTCTCTCTCTCTCTCTCTGCCCCTCCCTCACTCATGCACACACTCTCTCAAAATAAGTAAACCTTAAAAAAATCTGTATTGTTTCTCATTTGTTATAAATTTCTGCTTTTATCTTTTAAAATTTCTCCCCTTTCTGTTTCATTGTTCCTTTTCTGCTTTTTTAGTTAGGTATTTCATGTATTTGTCTTTTTCACTGATTTTGGTATTTAATGCTATGAATTCTCCTCTTACTGCTTACTATAGATGTATCCTATAGACACTGATGAGTCGGTTTCTATTTACTTTCTTGAAATTCTTCATTTATTCTTTTTAAAAATTTTTTTTGAATGTTTATTATTTTTGAGAGAGACAGACAGACAGACACAGAGAGCAAGCAGGGAAGGGGCAGAGAGAGAGGGAGACATGGAATCGGAAGCAGGCTCCAGGCTCTGAGCTATCAGCACAGAGCCCAATGCGGGGCTCGAACTCACAGACCATGAGATCATGACCTGAGCTATAGTCGGCTGCCCAACTGACTGAGCCATCCAGGTGCCCCTTCATTTATTCTTTCTTTTCCCTTCAGCCCATAGTGAATTACCTCAATAAAATATAAACACCTTGGAGAAAAATGTTATTTACTTCCACCATTCTTTGTGCTATAGTTTTTAAATATATTGTATCGATATTTATCATAATCCCTGCAATAGTGATAATTTTTACTTCAACCAATCATTTATCTTTTAATGTGTATGTGTTTATATTCTCTCATTTTCACACCCATCTTTACCATTTTGGATGTTCTTCTTTCCTACATATAGATCTGTATTACCTTTTGGTGTCATTTCCCTCCACCCTAGAGAATTTCCTTTTGCATTTCATTTAGGGCAGATCTTATGCTGATAAATATTCCCACTTTTTTTGTATATATGAAAGTATCTATTTCTCTTTCATTTTTGAAGGATATTTTGGTATATAGAATTTTTGATCAACAGTTTTTGTCTCTCAACACTGAATATCTTATTATGATGTCTTCTGGCCTCCTCTGTTTCTGATGAGAAGTCATCATTAATCACATTGCTTTTCCTCTGCAAGTAATTATAATTTTCTCTTATTATTATCAAGATACTCTCTTTAACTTTGTCCTGTTGCTGTTTGACCATGAGGTAATTAAGTATGATTTTCTTTGTATTTTTACTGCTTGTGTTTTGGTGAGCTTACTGAATATGCAAACTTGGAAAAATCTGGAGACGTTTAGAGTCATTAATTCTTTAAATATTTCTCTGCCCCTTTCTCGCCACTCTTGGTGGAATCCAATTATATGTATGTTGGAACACTTGACATTGTCCCACAAGCTTCTGAAGCTGTTATTTTTCTTTATTTTTTTTCTCTCTCCATTCTTTAGATAGAATAATTTCTATTGATTTATCTTCAAATTCGCTGATTCTTCTTCTGCTACTTACAAACCATTCTTAAGCCCACCTAGTGAATTTTTCATTTTATTTAATTTACTTTTCAGATCTAGAATTTCCATTTCATTCTCTTTATAGGTTCTATTTCTCTGTTGAAATCTCCTACCCATTCAGTCATCAAGAGTATATTTTCCTTTAATTCTTTGATAATGCTTTCTTCTAATTATTTGAACATATTTAAAACAGGGGTTTTAATCTTCAATAAATCCAACCGGGGCCCTCAGAGTCTGTTTATGCAGACTGCCTTTTTCTCCTAAGAGTGGGCCACACTTCCCTATTTCTTTGTATGGGTTACAAATTTTAGTTGAAAACTATGCCTTTTAAGGAATATTTTGCCCTCATAGAACTTTCATTTTATTAGGATAATAGCTAATACCTACATAGTGCTTACTAAGTTCCAGATACCAATGTAAGAGTTTCAGATCCATGTTAACATATTGAATCCTCATAACAACCATAAAATGTAGGTACAATTATTGTCTTGGGTTAGATTTTTCAGAAGCAGTCTATGAAACAAAGACTTAAGTGTGAGTAGTCTGTTTCAGTAGCGATCTCAGGAAACAAAATAGGGAGTTGGAAAGTATGGTAGGGAGGAAAGAAGACAATGAAATATGGGTTATCAAGTCAGATATCATAATATATAAATGGATTTTAATATCACTGAGAAACAATGGGACATAAGAAGAAGAAACCTCAAAGTCATCCCAAACTAGATGTGTGGAAGATGAAGTACCTATCACCAGCCCACATCTCTCATGGATTGAGAGCTCCTTCTAGGGATCCTCTGAGTGGGCTGAGCATACTCCCCTGAATAGAAAAAAGAGTGTTCTCAGGAGAAGATTCACAGATAACCCACATCAAGCATTCTTAAGCATGTAAGAGTAAATGCCAAGGGGATGTGGTGAGACAACAAGAACTTCTACTACAATTATTTTCTCCATTTTACGGATAAGCAAATTGAGGCACACAGAGCTTAAATGACTTACCTAGGGATATAAACCTAGTAATAATTGCTTGAAATCTGGCTCCAGAGTATGTACTCATAGCTATTATATTATGCCCCATCATAGTATAGAAAGGATGGAAGGAAAAAGGGAAGAAAAGAGGGATTAAAGAGAAGGGAGGAAGGAAAAAAGTCATAGTTCTTTATGAACACTTTTTATTTCTACTACAGGGTTCAAGCTTCCAGAAAGCAGAAATTACATTTTATTCATCTTTATATCCCTCTTCATTCCTCCTTCAACCAACCCTATAACCCTGAACTCACTCTGAACACTACCAAAAAATACTTTGCACATAGTAAACCCCAATAAATATTTGTTAGTGGATATACAAATCCCTGTCTAAGGAGATAACCATACAGCCCTTACCACTATTCCTTATACAGTGTAGACTAGCAGGCTTTGGGGTCAGAATCACTCCCATGAATCATTTACTCTCAGCACTTCACATTCCATGGCTCATACTCCTAATGGGTACCTAATAAATCGTTTTCTATTTGCAATATTGCATGACATTTCACAATTTACAAGATATTTATACATTCCTCATTCTATTTATTCCTCCATGAGTTAAGTGCATATCTACCTCTACTGGTGTACTCTCAATTGCCCCAAATTGTATAGAAGAGGAGAACAAAGGTCAAAGTCTATAAAAATGAAAATAAAAGTATGTTTTATGGGATTCTTTTTTCAGCAAATATTCACTACCCCCTCCCTTGGGGTACGGCATATGTTCCTGGTCTGCTGACATAAGGCTGTGTCATTTGGTTTAGCCAAAGGAATATGAGCAAAGATGATGTACCTATTCCAAATTGAGACTTTAAGAAACAGAAAATCTTCCAGCCCTGTGGTGTCCCTGCGATTTGCCATGGTAATGACATACCCAGGTAACTCGTGCCCCTTGAACATGGGTTCTAGAAGGAAAGGTACAGAAACTGATATAAACCTGATCTTGAATCTGAAGTAGAACTGGGACTAGCTGACTTGCAGTCCTGTGAGCAAGAAACTGATTTACATATTCACAAGTAAGAAATATTTGAGTACTTGCCTGTTTGTTGTCATAGGCCATTGAGATTTGGGAATAGATTTTTATGCAGTGTTATTGCAACAACTGTTGACTAATACCACAGGTGTATAGTATTTGAAGTTCTCTTGTGTCTTTGATGGCCAGGCTCTCGGTGCTTGTAGAGCTCTTTAATCTCCCTAGATGTTTTCCACTTGAGCAATGGAGTTGTATGGCTGGGAATAGAAGCTTTGCTTATTTCAGTCCATGGGCTCAGGACCCTCAGAGGATTCAGGACTGCTAGAAAACCACAGCATGTTCCACAATGCAGGTGCTCATGCTTACATATAAGTAGATGCATCATTAACTTCTACAGCTATCAAGTAAACTGATTTTCACTTGATTATTATATCTTGAATGAAATAAAATTAACTTTCTAATAATTAGCCACAAATTTCTAATGTGTTTGTCTTTGCTATCCCAGCTCTGCTAAGTTGAAAGCCTCAAATCCATCAACCAATGAATTGTTCCTTGGGTTTCACTTCAGGGACCAATTAAAAGTATCAACATGTTTTCTTCCGTTACATGGGGAGTTTTACCTCCAGCTGTTGGGATCTGGGCTTCTAAAAGTATGAAGCATGATTATTCAGGGAAAAGGCACTTGAGACAATTGGAGGAGAATAGATTCCATTGAAAGCTAGTTTATGCAAGCCTAGTGGTTCTGCCCTCCCCACTTTATTCAGAGGGCACATACTTTACTGAACATGTGGTAGATAATACAGCTGGCACTGCAGCAGGCAAGGTGCTGTTCCCAAACCTGGAGGGAGAGCTCCTGGCAGATAATCCAAAGGCTCATAATTTATCACTTATGCAGGCATAGCTCCTCTTGAGGGTCTCCTTTTACATCTCCTGTTCTGTGAAACTTTCCACTCAAGACTTAGATAAATGTTTTCCAGATGGTATCAATCATGGTGTTACCTACTAATAGGAATCAAGGAAAAGTAACTGAATTAATTAGCAAGTCAAAAAGGAAAAGGAAGGAGGATTGTACATGAAAGAAGGAAAAGAAGAAACCTCAGAGCTATCTAATCCTCTAGAGTCAAGGTCATTCAGGAAAAAGAGGTCTTGATGAATGTCAGGAAAACTGAGACCTGTCCAACACCATGGTTGTTCCAAATCATAGGCTTTGGTTTTCAACAGAGGTAGGTTGGAATCTGAAGTCAGTCTCAAATTAACTATACATAATGAGCAAGTTACTTGGCCTCTCTGAGCCTCAGTTTCCTCATATTCTTAAAAACAAAGTAAAACAATGCAGCTGTATAAAACCATTTTTACAGACGAAAGTGCATAGATGTAAAGCACTTACCAAAGTGTCTGGCACACCAATAGGCACTCAAAAACTATTCATTCCCATCTGTAGTCAGTTGAACAGTCCCAAGTTTTCACCTTTCCTGAATCTACACCATTGCCATGGCCACATCTTGGGGGGGGGGGGGGAAGGGTGAGTGTACTTTCCCATTCCTTGCTTTGGGCTTGATCACACGACTTGCTTTGATCAATAAATGTGGGCAGATGTGACAGTGTGACCATTCTGGGGCTAAGCTTTAAGAGACCTTAAATGTTTCTACTTGGACTTTCCACTTCTACCTTAACCACAGAAAACCATACTGGCTGGACTGCTGGTCCAAGGAAAGAAACAAAAAAAAACCCCACATAGTACAGGGCTGCACCAGCCAATCTATAGAACCACCAAGCCAAGCCCAGCCTAGAGCATCTGAAGTCCATCCAACACAAAGACATCTGGATGATGATAAACAATAGTTGTTTTGAGGTGGATTGGTTTAGGCTATAAATAACAGGTATATCATCTCAAGTTCCTCCTCTGAGTTCTAATTGCATATCTGCCCAGGGCTTACTGAATAAATACCTTTCACAATGCTGACATTAGAGAAGAGGCCCAGAAAACAATAAGTTTAAATGTATCACATAAACTTCTGCTACACTTCTTCTTACACACTTCAGGTGTGTAAGAAAAGTAACTTTGTTATGATGAGTCATATTTTTTATTACTTTTATTAAAAATCCCCTATTCTGCTAGGTAGCAGAAATTTTGTTTTGGTCATTTCAGGGTTTCTTCCCCCTCCAGGGTCATGTTTAAATTTTAGAGATTTATCACAGGGCATGATGAAGAGGTGCAAGGTGTCAGGAGAGAGAATGTGGACATCATTGTTCCTGGATATTGATCTTTGCAGGTCTCTGCTGAAATGTCTTGGCCTATGTTAGCAAGGACCCAGGGTCTGAGTCATTCTTGACTAACTTCCTTTTGGAAGCCTATTATTATTCTCAACTGAAGGAAGCTTGGAGCTGTTCTCAGATGTGCAAGAATTGTTCTGAAGTATCTGCATCTTGCTGAAATGAAGGGGCATACAATGCATTGGTCTTGGACATGTCTTTCTGGAAGTGCCAATTGGGCATTTCTACTACAGGCTCTTATTACCTGTCCAGGTTCTCACATAAAAGGGAGCATATGTCCTTTTGCATATGGATTCTATAAGCCTTCTGAGGCCTCTGCCATTCCTTCCTCTCCCTCCTAGACTGAGCATGGAATATGGTAGAGTGTAATGTGCCCTCTGTTAGGAGCCCAGAAAGCTCCTCAAAATGTTCTCCTTCCAACTCTCTTCATTTCTTCAATTCTGGGGGACATTTTAGCATCAGACCTTAAGAGATTTGCTGTTTTCCTTTCTGTAGTAGGAGACCTATACTTTTGAAATTCAAATGCTGAAAAAACTTTCCTTTTCTCTCTTTTGTGTGTATGATCACTACCTTGAAACACTGAGTATGCAAAATTCTAACTGTGGCCTGGTCAAGAGTCAAGGGGCAACCAGCAATGCCAAGAAAAACAACCACAAACTCACATCAGTTGAGATTTTAAAACTATTTTCCTTCACAACTGTATGAACTTGTTTTGTGGAACACAAGATATAATGTACTAAACATTACTTTGTGTTTACATCAGGATGGACTGCTTATATAATCTACTATTTAACTCAAGGAGATATTGGGTAAATAAGTGAATTAATAAACCAGAATTTCTATATCTGCTCTTTGTTCTCATCATGTTTTGGGGTTTTTGTTTTGGATGTCTTTCTTTTTGGATGTACATTCTTCAGTCCAGCTGTACTTACACCGAGATTAACCAGAGCGGTTGCCAGCTGTGATTTGCAGATGTGTTCTAGTTCCACAATGCCAGAAAAATTCAATTATGCATACGAAGGTCATCGCTGTAAAGCATGACCATATTGACATTTTACGGTGAAAAGTGGCCACCAGAATACTTAGCCAGGAGCAAACTGTATCTGCTTATAGTATAATGGCCAAAATAATCAGGTGTGAAACCAGTATGTTAGCTATATTTATAGCCAAATCGAACCAGGCAATGATCCAAGCAAAGGGCTGGCACTCGGTTCAATTCAAGCTGGGCAAGGGTGATTTCATGCTGCAAAGTGTGAACAAAAATGCGAGCCATTATATCCTGTATTGAGAGTTAAAATAGAATAGAACCTCCCAGAGAGGGTAGATATTAAAGTGAACAAGCTGGCTGCTGAGTATTTACCTCAATTTGCAAGTGGGTATCAGGAGCAAGACAGGACTGTCAAATGCCGCAGTACCCTCTAGGACATTTTCTAGAGCTACTTGCAGGCTATTATGTTCCTCACAACATTAATATCCACAAACTACTTAAGGACTTCCATTTTTTTGGCCATGATTGAATATGAAGCAAAAGATTTACTCTGTTACTTTAAAGAGCTAAGCAGACAAAATACATGAAATAACAGTTTTCAGATGCTGGACCACTGGACAACAGGCAGTGCAGGAGAGTGACCAGGGAGAGAAGAGAAACAAAAGAGATGAGCCTGTGGTTTCCTATCATGATGCCCGAAGATAGTTCTCATTTTGGTTTGTAGGGAGGGGAATCCAAACAGTGTCCAGAAGTCTCTCTGAGGTGTCAGGACAGATTTGAGAATTTGGGAAACCCGTGGAGGCTCAAAATGACAGAGACAACAACCAGAGATAAGATTGCCTCGCAGAAAGGAGAGACCTGCACAGGTGGAGAGATCTGGGGGTCTGAAGAAGGTTCCTTTGGAGTCTTCAGTTGATTACTGCTTGGTGCATGCATATTAAGAAACTAGCTGAGGCCAGAAAAGGATCAGCAGGAAGGACTAGAAGGAAGAGCCTGTGGGGCTCACACACAGCAGAGAAAAAAGAGTGGGTGTTCCTACCCTGCCAGAGTTGAAAAACCTTGTCAGTGCATGGGGGCATCACATAAAGTATTCCAAAGAGTATTGGAGCAATACTGGGGCAGAATCAGTCCTTAACCAAAGATTTCTCTAATCCTACCTTAAACTCAAACCCTGAAAAAAATCAATCTGTTTCAAGTAACTTAATTATATCTCAGAACAAAGATCGAGAATACTTAAAGCTATACAAACTATCCAGCAACCAACAAGGTAAAATTCACAGTGTCTGGCATACCATAAAAAACTGCCAGGCAAAGAAGCAGGAAAATATGACCCAACATGAGGAGAAAAATCAGTCAATAAAAATGGACTCATGAAACAGATGCTAAAAATAATACACAACAGCATTAAAACATCTATTATGTCAATCTTACAGATGTTCAGGAAGGTAGAATAAAACATGAGAATGCTAAACTTTTCAAGATGAAACATAAAATGTCTGTAATGAAGAAGAGGATTAACAGCTGATAAAAAAAGGCAGGAAAATTTTTAATAAATACATAGCAATTTAAATGATCCAAAATGAAAGAGAGAAAACTGAAAAAATAAAAATAAACCAATGTGAGCTGTGAGTCAACTTCAAGATGCCAAGCATACATGGAATTGAAGTCCTGGAAGTGAGGGTATTAGAAAAATATTTGAAGAAATATGGCTAAAATATGTCCAAATTGGATGAAAACTATAAACCTATAGATATAAGAATCCCAATAAACCCCAAACACAATAAAACTACTTCAAGACACATCATAGGACAATGACTAAAATCAGTGATTAAGGGAAAATCTTAAAAACAGAACGAACATATTTGAAACAGGAAAAAAAAAAGAAAAGAAAAAAGAAAAACAACTTCGGAGTTCTTGTTGGAAAGAAAGTACGAATGACAATAGTGGGGCGACATCTTCAAAGACCTGAAAAAAAGTATCAACTTACAGCCCTATTCCCAGGGAAAATATCTTTCAAAACTGAAGGTAAAGTAAAAAAAAAATTGTGAGACAGTATGAAAACGGAAAGAATTCATTATCGGTAGACCTCCAATATAAGAAATGTTAAAGAAAGTCCTTCAGGGAGAAGAAAAATGATGCCAGATGGAAATCTGGATCTACACAAAGGTGAGGGAAACCAGATATATAAATACATGGGCACAGGGAAAACATTCTTTTTCATTTTGTAAGTCTCTCTAAAAGATGACTGATGGCTTAAATAAAAAATAATAATGAATTGTGGGATATATAATGTACAGAGAAGTAAAATGCATATTAACAACAGCACAAAGGTCTTGAGAGAGAAATGGAAATAAACTTGTTTCTATATGTAAAGTGGTATAATATTACTTGAACATAGACTGTGATAAGATAATGTTGCATCTAATAAACCCTCAAACAACTACTATAAGAATAAAACTGAGAGTTTAACTTATAAGCCAACAAACACAACAAGGAGATAATTAAAAAATTATTCAATTATTCCACAAAGAAGGCAAAAAGAGAAAAAGGATGCCAAAAAGAAAAACAGTTGATAAAAAAAGAAAACAAATGACAAAATGTTATATTTAAATTAACCATCTCAATGATCATATTAAATAGGCATCATCTGAACCTGCCAATTAAAAAGCAGAGATTGTCACACTGGATAAAGATGCAAGACCCAACAATATGCTGCCTTCAAATAATACTCTTTAAAGATAATGACACAAAGAGGTTGAAAGTAAAAAGATACTCTAATAAGATTAGTTCCACATTTGAAAAAGTAATCCAGTGATTTATAGGGACTAGAAAAGGAAAAAATGATACAATAGTTTCAATGCAAAAAAAAAGCATTTAACAAAATCTAATACCCATTTAGGGTAAGAAATCTCGGGCACCTGGGTGGCTCAGTAGGTTAAGCGTCAGACTTCAGCTCAGGTCATGATCTCATGGATCATGAGTTCAAGCCTAGCATCGGGCTCTCTGCTATCAGCACGGAGCTTGCTTTGGATCTTCTGTCCCCTGCCCATCTGCCCCTCCCCTGCTCATGTGCTCTCTCTCTCTCTCTAAAAAAAATAAATAAATAAGCATGTTAAAAATAAAAGAAAAAAAAAGGATAAGAAATCTCAGCAAGGTAGAATTGAAGGGAACTTCCTCATCCTGACAAAAGACTTCAACAAAAGACCCACACTCAAATCACACAGAATGGTGACAGATAAAAGGCTAGAATCGAGACAAAGGACAAGAAAGGATATCTGTTCTATTTCTGTTTAACTTTGTACTAAAGGTTCTAGCCAGTTAAACAAGACAAGCAAAAGATCTGAAAGTAAAACTGTCATTCACAGATGACATGATCGTCCGCATGGAAAATCCTAAGGGTTTCACCAAAAAAACTACTGGTACTAATAAATGAATTTAGCAAGATTTTAAAATAGAAGGTCAATATACAAAAATCAATTGTATTTCTATACACTAAAAACAATCATGAAGTGAAATTAAAATGCAACATTATTTACAGTGGCACCAGAAAATATGAAATACTTGGAATAAATTTGACAAAAGATGTGTAGGGCCTGTATACTGAATATTAACAAAACATTAGAATGGGAAACTAAAGACCCAAATATTCATGGATTTGAAAACTCAATATTATTAAGACATCAATTCTCTCCAAACTGACAGATTCAATGCAATCTCAAATCAAAATTGCAGCAGGCTTTTTTGGGCCTGTGTGTCAACTAGCAAGCTGTTTCTAACATTGATGTGCAAACGCAAACAAACTAGGTTAATCAAAATAAAAGAATAGAGTCCAGAAATAGACCCTCTTATATATGGTGAATTGATTTCTGACAATGGGCTAAATTAATTAATGGGGAAAGGATAATCTTTTCAACAAAATGATGTTGGGACAATTAGGGAGCCAGATGCAAATAAATAAACCTAAACCCTTACCTCTCTCCACTATATAAAAATTTCCCCAAGATGAGTCATTAACCTAAATATAAGAACTAGAACTATAAAACTTCCAGAAGAAATCATAGAAGGAAATCTTACTTTGAACTTGTTAAAGATTTATTAAGTAGGCCATCAAAACCATAAGCTACGAAAAGTAAAACATCAATAAATAGGATTTCATCAAAATTAAGTATCTTTAGTCTTCAGGAGTCCATGTTATATAAATGAAAAGGCAAGTATGGGCAAAGATATTTGCCAAACATGTATCTGCCTAAGGACTTGCAACTCTTTTGCAAGAAAGTTTCTTATATCTCAATAATAAGAAGGGAAAAAACCCAATAAAAAATAGCAAAAGAATGAATGGTAATTTAACCAACATAAATATATAGATGGCAAAATAGCCATGTAAATATGCCTAGTATCAGTATTCATTAGGTAATTCTAAATTAAAGCCACAATGATACGATTTAGCACATCCACTTAGAATGGCTCAAACTGAAAAGACTGACCATACCAAATGTTGATGAAGATAGAGAGCAACTGAATTCTCATACACTGTTGATATGAACGTAAAATGGTTGGGAAATATGTGACCATATCCTTAAAAGTTAAAGGTATACCTTCCATATGACCTAACCATTCCACCCCTGAGAATTTACTCGAGAGAATGAGAGCAAATGCCCACAAATAAAGTTATATGCAAATGTTCATTTCATCTTTACGTGCAATAGCAAAGAATGGAAAAGTCCTAAACATTCAATCAAATGAATGGATAATCAAATTGTAATGTATCTATGTAATGGACTATTACTCAGCAATATATTAAAAAAAAAAACATTGATACATGCAACATAGATGAATCACAAAATAATTATGTTGAATGAAAAAATACCAGACCAAAAATAGCATGTTCTATTATCCCATCTATATGAAATTCTATAAAATGCAACCTAATCTATACTGACAGAAAGCAGATCTGTTGCCTGGTTATGAGAAATGGGGAAGAAATGAATTACAAAGGGGCCCAAGGAATATAGTGAAGTGATGGATACACTCATTCTCTTGACCACGTTGATAGTTTTACAGGTATATATGTATCTCAAACTCATAATGTTATACAATTTAAATATATGCAGTTTATTTTGTGCCAAGTATACCTCAATAAAGAAGAAAACAATATTTCATGAAAAAAGTAGTTTTCTTGGTATGTACTAGCATGATCACCAAAACTCATTTTTTATTCCAACTGAATGTTCAACTAGATGACATTTCGGTTCCCCACCCCTGCCCGTTTGCAGTTCTCTGTAGCCAACTCACTGCGTTCTGGCCAATCAAATTGATGAAATGTGGCTTAAGATGAGTACCACTTCCCAGTTGGGTCAAAAAAAAAATTCTCCTGAGTAATTATGTACTGTCTCCTGAATAATTACGCACTCTTTTATTTAAACCATATTTTGACTAAGTGGCAATTACTCAGAGAACTCTGAGGATGACAGAGCCACAAAACGGAGTAAGCCAAGAGCCCTGGCTCACTGTCTGAAGCAGAATTGTCTAAGAGATCCATGTGACTAGCTCTACTCTTTTTGAACTATTTCAAGAGTGAGAAATAAATGCTCCTTTGTTAAGGAATTAAGAGTTGGAGGTTGTTTTTCTATGATTGTAGCTGGCATTGCCTTAACCATTAGACAAATTTCTTTGATTTGGGATGGTCCTTTGACCAAAAACCAAGAAACAACGACAACGAACTAGTGTATGTGGCATTGGCTTAGCAGTCAGTGATGATGGGTAGTGAGGAAAAAGACATAAAAAGAACAGATTACACATCTGGAGAATTCTAGGTTGCACTCATTTGGTAAAAGTTTGGTAAAATTTTCACCCGTGATCACTTAGAAGGAAGATCATTCTCCTATTAAGCCATTAGCAATTTCTGCTTTTGTCTTTACATCACTTTCTCCTGTATGTGGTGTCACGTCTCTCTCTGCTTCTCTCTTATTGGATCACTTGTGTTTATCCTTAGGGCCCACCTGGACAGTGCAGGTGAACCGCCTCCCATCTCAAGATTCTTAACCATATCTGAAAAGTCTTTTTTTTTCCCCAAATGAAGTCACATTTCCAAGTTTCAGATATTAGGACTTGATACCTTTGGGAGCCATGATTCAGCCTACTACATAAAGTGTTATATGAGGCATTTTAAATACGTTCAAATAATTAAAGGAAACTATGTCTAATGGAGTTTTTATAAAGTACAAGAATGATGCCTCACTAAACATAGAATATCAATGAAGAGATAGACATTGTGAAAGAAAACAAACTAGTAATTTTAGAGCTGAACAGTAGAATAAACAAAATGAAAAATTCAGGAGAGGGGCTCAAGCACATTTGAACTGGCAGAAGAAAGAGGAGCAGAAAGTCTGAGAGAAAGGTAAAAGAATGAAGAAATATCATCAGAGCCCAGAGAGCAGTGGGATACCATCAAGTATACTGACACACACTGGGGGTTGTGGTGCAAAAAGTTTAGGAAGTGCTAGCCTAAGAGAGTGCCAGAGGATGTCCTTTTTGAGTGCAGCTATGTCCTTGTAGGAGAGATAATGTATTGGTCCAAATTCCTACCTGGTGGGATTGAAGCAAAGCTATTCACCAGAACTCAACCAAACTGCAAATGCCATTTGTCCTCTGTGATGGTTCACATGGAATCAGGAACATCTGAGGCTCCTCTAGGGCCAGGCTCTGTTGAAGTTGCCTTAGGAATCAAAGTTTCCAACACCGGCAACTGATGAGAATTTATCTACCTCCATCATACAATGAAGAAGTGTTAAGTGTTTGACTCATATTATCTCCCTTAATCATCACAAAAGCCCTATGTGATGGTTTTATAGACTGAGGTTCAGTCTGTCACAATTTGTCCAGATTTATGCAGCTCGTCGGTAGCTGAGATCTGAATGGGTTTCACCTGATTCTAAGTGACCCAAATGCTGAACCCCTAGTCTTTCAATGCTCCAAGAATGCACATATGCATATATCTTTTATATATGAACATATTTTAAATGAATATAGAGGCTTTCATTTATTTCATGCATTTTCAATCTCTTTTTGATATATAATTGACATAATGTATTAGTTTCAGGTATACAATATCCCAATTTGATATTAGTATATATTGCAAAATGATCACCACTATAAGTTACTTAACTTTCATCACCATTGATAGTTACCAAAATTTTTTTAAATTTGCAGTTATTAAGGAAAATATTGTTTACTGATCAAAAATAAGGCTCCTGGCTTCAAGACTACTCACTTGTAATACTGTAGAATGCACTAGAATATGTATTACTGACACCCTCCACAAAGAAAGCATGTATTCTTCTAAGATTTCTGAATATTTGTTGGTTCCATGGGAAGGTAGCCTGTTCCAGAAAACTACTATGGATGATGATGATAAATATCACAGGACCAGTTAAACAGATCTGAAAAATAGAACCTCTTAAAAACAACTCTTCGCCATTGGTTTACAATCCTTTCTGTTTCAGGACATTTAACAAAGAAAAATCTTATGGTTCTGCTTTCAGGTAAAAAAAAAAAAAAAAAAAAAGAAGAAGAAGAAGAAGAAGAAAAATAAATTTCAGAAATAGGCCAAGTAAAGTGGACTGTGAAGCAAGAGCTCCTCCTACAGCATTTGAGAGGTTTTCTCTTTTCTTGGTCACCTTTCAGGCTTCCTTCCTAATTCAAAGATGCTTTTCTCCTCTCACTTCTCAGGAAGTTCCTCCTACCCAGACACTAATGTCACCACTAGAGTTTTAACTCACTCATACTAAGTAGAAAGTGACCTTGAAAAGCATAAAGGTCTCCTTCATAACACCTCAACTTTACTAAAGATGAAAACCTAAACTAATCCACGTAAGTGCAAGGCTAGTTCCCAGTTGCTGACAGAAGCCCCAGGACCTCAAAGCGAGGCTATTAGGAAGTATTCTAACTCAATTTGCCTCAGGTACTCAGAAAAATTCAGGTATTTCAGAAACTGACCGTGTTATTGGTCACCTTTTAATTTCCATCGGGGCCACAAGATGGCGCTACTCTCCAACTGTTCACTTAGCGCACCAGGCAGGGCCCCCAGGTGCACAGGAGCTCAGCTGGCAAAAATCTTGGTAAAAAATAGAGTGGGTCTTTTTTTGTTTGGCTGAAAGATATATTAAAGCAGAAACCTCTGCTTTTAAAGGAAACTTCAGACACGAGGGAAATAGAATGCTTGAAGTATGAGCTACTTCTTCCTGAATTTTAGTAAATATTTAAGCATAGATCCTTTAACAAATGGCACCTGAAACTCGCTATTAAAAAAAAAAAATACTACCACACGCCATTTTTAAGAAAGCCTTTATTCTTTGTTTCTGAGACATTGTCCCCTGAATCAATGAAAAAAGCCAGTGATAATGCTTCTCTTGAGAAATTTCTCCAAGCTTGTGATGAGTTTTATTTATTTTTCTTTTGGGGCTGGATATGGACGGGTTGGCAGAATTTCTACAATGAATTTCAAGCTGGCCTAAATTGTCTAAATTGTTGATTCAGAAAACACACACACACACACACACACACACACACACACACACACGTGTACCCACATGCCTGCTCTTCATAGCCTGAATTATAACACATGGTGCTCCATTCCCCGTGGGCATCCCCCTGACCAGTCTCCCCCCCTCCCCCATCTCTCCAGAAACCTTTTCACAGGCAAAGGTTCCACTTTCATCAAAGCCAACTCTGATGCTACTTCCTTGCCAGGATCCTGGCTTCAAAAGCACATTCCATTAAATTTACCAGGCTTCCTTGGTAAATGTAATAAAGTAACTTCCAACACACAGTTCAGAAAAATGTGTAATTGCAATAAAAACCACACTTTTCCAGAAGAAGCTTTTTCCTGTGTGGAAAGGTAGTAGAAAGGAGTAGATGTTGGATAGTTATAGGTTTATCCTAAATGGCACACATTTTCTACCTTTCAAAACACTATGCACAAAAGTGGTGACATTTGAGAAAAAAATAGGTGTTTTTTAAAAAACTTCCCTCCCATGTCAGATCTGCTTCATACCATCTCTCTTCTCTTAATGCACCTCACCCATCTCCCTCTTCCCTCCACCCAGCCTCCCCTCTGCCCAGCCTCCAACAGGCAGCCCAGCAGCCGTGCATGAAGCATGAGCTCCGCCTACTGACAGCTGGAGAGAAAGACAGGCTCTCTCAAACCCACCTGAGACTATCCACATTACAAGTAGAAGTTCTCTCCTGAATTTAATACAAGTTGCAAAAAATTGCTGAAACACACAGTCACACACACAAATGTAAACAAAATTATACTTAGAAATTCATGTATTTAGCGGGAGTACTTGGTGTAACCTTCTACAATAATATGTTCACCAATGGATTATGTAAATGCATGCAGGGATAAGATCAGTTTTCAATTCAATCTTGGGTGGTGCCTTTCAGGGTGTTGAAAGCCCATCCTGACACCCGGAGATCTCTACTGGCTCTGATCAAGTACAGGAAATTTCCTGATCTGTTCCATTGAAGACAGGAAGCATTTGCTTCGTCTTCTGGCCACTCTAATGGACCCCAGGAGATTTAAGAATTAAGTCTTGGGAGCCCAGAGACAGTTTGTGAGTGGCAGTCATCTGGAAGGAACCACACAGATTTTTTTTTCCTTGTTCTATATTGAGCTGACCCTGGAACTGTTCCTTTCCTCCTTGCCTTACTATGGATTGATGGTTCTCTTCTAAATTCTTACAATTTGTGAGACATTGTTCAGAATGATATCAGCATTGTCTTGTTGTGGGAGACATTCATTTGACAAATGCCTGTGTGTCCAGCACAGTTCTTCGATGCTCAATTATAAAGATGAAGAAGGCATGACTGTCACCCTCACAGCCCAGCAGAAGAAACAGATGAGCAAAGCATCACCTCCAGGGGTGCTAGGAGAGGAGGGGTTCACTGGATACAGACGTATGGCAACAGCTGATCTAATAATTTAACAATACAAACTTATGTGCACCTTGTTTTTTGGGTTTTGGATTGTACTCTCTTCTCTTGGGAATCCAACCAGCCTATGGCTGCCACCCACCTATTTTGGACTCTCATAAATATTCTCTCTTGTCAGTTCTGGAGTTCTAGTACATCATGTACAATTAAATAACATCTAAGTAACTTTTTCACCATTAGCCCTTCCCTCAATTTCTCAAACACCAGTCCTGATCTGCTCTCATGATGATTAGAGGTCACGATATCTTTAGTAATAATAAATGGATGGATTTTCCAACCCTCGTAAAATCGGTTGCCCTGCCATTTCCCACCTGGTCATGCCATTTATCCATTCAGAGGGAAGGTAACACCACCAAGAATTAAAAACATCATTTCCTAGGCTTTGGGTTTCAAACTTTAATTATTTAAGCCAGTAGACTGAAAGCCATGCTTTTACATTTCAAAAGAAAAATAAAGTTTTGTGGAGTGATGAAAGGATTTTAGAATTGCAACGAGCCAAACATTGGAGAACTGAAACTGGAACAGTTCACAGAGGGGGGAAGAATTCACAACAGGACTCCAGAGACAAGTCTAACGTTGTGGGTGTCGAGATGGGGGCCGAGCTTTGGGCGTGGCATCAGGTGCAAAGGGCCTCACTTTCTCCTCTCCATCTTTGGGGCTGGGACTCAAAAGCTGGGATAGAAATATCTAGGTGGGTTCTGGTTGGTGGGGGTTTCCTGTTCCACTTCCCTGAACCTGAGAGGTTGTAAAATCGCTTTTCAGAACCACTTCAAATTCGGAGAGATGCCATATTGACTTGACCCAGAGTAGCAGTGGCTAAGTCCTGAGGCCACCTTACAGATTATAGTGCACAGTAGTGCAGGGTAGAGAAAGCACCTGGGAGCACTAGGGTCTGCCAAAAGGCCATGAAAATAAAGGTACAGAAAGCAAGAAGCTTATAACTGGAGACAATGGCAGAACGCCTGTCTATAAGCAATAGATACAAGTGTAAAACCCAACAACTACGGGAATGAGTGCACTTTGGGGACACCAAGAGAGGATTCCACTGTCCGTGAAGAACCTGGTACCTCTTTGTGGAGGTCAGGCTTGAGCTAGAGACAGACGCCTGTCCTAAGGTCATGTGTCTCTGCTCTTTTGAAAGTACTTAACCTATACCCAGATGACATCTTCAGAAGGAGGAAATAGAAGGGGAATTCCCTAAAAGGGTGAACAATCTGTTAGGAAGTTTCAACTTTAGACTGAAAAATATATATTTTTACACATATATCTTTATGTAGGTATGATCAGCACACAGACACTATCAGATGTGTGAGTGTGTGTGCACACGTGCACATGCTTTTTCATCAGAGAGAATGTTTTAAACCAAGAGACTGAGTTACCTTTCTTAAGCATTCTCTCCCAGTCTCACCCTCCAAACACAAATGTACACACGTGGACACACACACACACACACACACACAACCACAGACATCAGAAATGAGCATTTCAGAGCAAGATGAGACCTGCATTTAAAAGAAAAATTTATATAGTTTTGGTACAAGTGAGACATGAGAGTGAATTTCAACCATGCCATACTTTATAAGGAGGAACATTATCTTTTGGGTCATCACTGAAAATGTCAGCTGCTCCTGTTTCTGCTCCTGTCATCATATGGTTGACAGAGTAAATCTGCATTTGACTCTCAGCTCAACACTTTACTATGTGATCCTGTGTAAGTAATTCTACCGATCAATTTCCATTTCCTCATCTGTAAAATAGAGAGCAAATATCCTTACCTAGTAGGGTGGTTGAGAAGAGGAGAGAGATACCTGTGCCGGTCACTATTAGGCTTCATAAGCAGCAGGCACTGCTAAAGGGCAAGGTACTCAGAACAGAGACTTTCTTTCACGCACCTGCACATAGGCTGGAGCGAGCCCGCGGGAAATGGGTGAGTGAGGGAATCACAGTCTGCGGCAAAAGTAAGGCATCCTGCCACACTTTGTAAAAAGAGCTTACAAGCCTGCAGGTGATTATGTGGCAAAAGTGCTCCCCCAGGGGGTGCAGAGGAGTGAGTTTGACTGAACTGTGGCAGCAGGACCTTAAGACCTGATTAAATGTGTACTGCTTCACTCTCTAGGAATAAAATCCTAAGGCTGGGCACAGAGCTGGGTTTCTGAGGAGCTTGCTTAAATCAAAAGCAAAAAAGGCTTGGGAAAGGCAGCTTGCACACACAGCTCCTTGAATGCAAAATATTTACGTGGCAAAGTGACGGAACAACACTAGCTAGCACTGAGGGGACACGGTGCAAGGCTGAGTCCATTCACACGCCTCCCCCAGGAAACCAAAAGGGAGGTGAGAAAAATCACGGAGAGGTGAACGAGAGCATGAAAGGCCCCTTTATTCCCAATTAAGCATGGCATGGAAGGATGTGATCCGTGTGAAAGCGAACAAGGCTGCTGACGGCAGAGAGGCGAGCACGGGCCAGCGTTTTAATATTTGCTGTCTGCACTGGGAGGGAAGATGCTGGATAATTGCCCAAATCTCATAACCTTTAATTACCCACATCCCAGAGGACAAATTAAAGAATGTGCCAATAATACCTGAAACCAAGGTTACACGTTCTAGAACTGTCAGACAGCAGTTCCTCAGAAGTGGAGCAATTTTCCTTGATGTTTTCACACCCGTGGGTAGGACAGCGGGAGCAGAGGAGAGGATGTGAGAATCCAGAGGGGGCTGCCAGCCCTGCCTGGCCTCTTTTCCAACATCTCCCTCCTCCCCACCCCCAGCCTACCACCCGCGCCCCCTCCCGAGTTGCAAACACACAACCATCTCAGGCTGGGAAGTAAGGGGCATAGCATTAAAAAAAAAAATAGGGGGCAGGGGCTCAAGGGAAAGATTCTGAGCAGTCACATTCACAATCTATTTTAGGGGATCAAAGAGAAGAACAGTGGCAATGATCCCGCCTCTTTACCCTTCACATCCTTCTTTTGTTTGAACTCTTTGAAGACGTGACCGGGTACTCCTGGGGCGGGCCTCCTTTCCTTAGGGTTTCCACACGTGCTCCCAGAGGCAGCAATGCCAGAAATGGATGTATAAAACATGAGGGATAGGAGAGGGCGGATAAGATGGGGCCTGGGATGGATGGCAGAGGAAGAGCTAGCCTGTGGAGTGGAGAATGTGGGCACCCCAAAGAGAAGAGATACTAGATCCAGAGTGAAGGAAGCCCCGCCCCCTCTGATAAGCAGAAGCAAGCTGTGTTTGGGGATGCACGTCACCAGACTGAAAGGACCTTGTTGTCTGCTGCGAGAACCAGAAAACTGCCTTTGTCTGCACTGGGGAGTCAGGAAACACAGTTAGGGAAATTGATGGAATGTTAAAAAGTCCCAAAGCAGGACCTCCCCTATGAATACATGTGCAGACACATGTCATTGTTGTCACTGCTAGTGGTGTTCAGTCCATCACTCTATGCATACATATTGATGCGCACCTGCCTTGCTTCATTACCGTGCTAGGCATAATACGGTTTCAGGACGTGGTCCCCAGACCCAAGATACACAAAGTCCAGTGGGAGAGATGAGTCTAGCCTCAACAGCAAAATCCCATGTATGATGAAATGCTACATAAATAAATAAATTCATGGAACATAGAGAGTCAAAAACAAAAGGCCGTCATTTATTCTCCTGCACATTCCTTGAGAATTTGGAAGATAATCTTCTCTTCAGTTCATCAGCACCAAGAAGACCACCATGAACAAAAGAAGTGTGGTTGCAGTCAACTTACTACTCCCACTTGTCAGGGGTAAAGGACATCAGGAAAGTTTCTGCCACAAATGCCCTTTCTCAGTGGTGCAAAAGGCAGCGCTCAGAGGCAGAGAAGGAACAAATGTTTAGCTTGGAAATCTGTGCCCAGGGTCTTCCTACACTATTGCTCATTTGTGTTCTTGGGCAAGATCCTTTAACTCTCTCTGCCTCTATTTTCTCATATGTAAAATAAAGATAAATATAATTTATATCAGGCTCTATTGTGAGGATAAAATGAGAGAATGCAAGTAAAAGAGCTTTGCAAAATTAGAAAGTGGATGAATAATGAGCTGTAGTGATGATGATCATAACCTACAATAAGCTTTCTCACCTCTAAGCTAAGCATTACTTTCTTTAACCTATAAATTACCTTGGGAAATGGCAGCATGTAATGGTCCCATCACCTCCCTGTGAATGAGGCCGCAGATTTCTCTGGGAATTGCAGGGCTTTGACCTGGTGTAGGGGGCTTGGGCATCAAAGGCTTCTAAGTCTTTCCTAGGGCTGTCCCGTACCCTGTTTAGATTTATGGAAGAAGTTTTTAAGAAGTGAGCAGAAAGAAAAATTCTTGTAGCACTTGTTGCAAACCTCAATGTTCATATCAAATGGTAGAGAAGGGTCTGAGATGCTACTTGGAATCCACAATGGCCAAAACCAAATGTTAAGTCAGCAACAACCATCCTGGCACATTTCTGGCATGTTCTACCTTAGCCTCTTTTCAGGCTTTTTTGTGGGAATGCCCAAGAAGATCTTGACCCTGAGCAGAGTGAGAGGGCATTGTAGGAAGAAAAAGGGGAAGATTTCTTTCTTCAGTGGACACACACAAGTCCTCTGTAAACCTTAGCCACAGGGTGTTAGGTGGAAGGCCATCCCTTCTTACTCTTCCTCTCTATGCTTTTTTATTCAAGGTAGGGCTAAGACTAAATAAGACAACAGAGACCTAGGGCCAAATTGTAAGGAAGCACTCATTCACTCTCAAGGTTGTGCATTTGCACAGTGATGTTTGATTAAGACAAAAAAAAAAAATCAAAAGTTGCCTCAAATAAGGAATGAAATACAAGGAGCCAACAATTAGCTTGAGGTTAGGTATGAAGAAAAAAAAGGGCCAGGGAAGCCACTTTCTCTTGGCGAGGTGTCCATTATATGTAAGATTCAGATACCTGTAACAACAACTAATAGAGTTACTATCCCCCCTTCCTGCTGCCATCCGGGATTCACTGGCCATCTGTCACTGCAGACTCACGAGATCTCAGAAGTCTTAGGGTCAGGGTAATTGCTTCTCTTTGCTTTGCTCTAGTCTACAAGTGCTTACAAAGGGCTATCCTGTTAGTTGTTCTGTCCTCTGTGTTCCCAAAATACTCTCTCCCTATATCTTATTCACCTTTAACAGTAAGAATCTACCTCCTTTCTTGGCACATTGACAGTGTTTAATACGTTGTGTGAAAGATGTGATAAATACTCAAATTCACTTCAAAACACATCTGCTGAGGCACACTATTATTCTTGCCTTTGGTGGAGGGAAAGAGCCTCTTAATCTTGTCTTTTAGATTTCTTATTGGCTCATGTTCTTGGAGGAAATTTTTCCATTGAAAATAGAAAATACTTAAGATTAGAATGCCTTTTTTATTAAAAACAAATAAGAAAAAGAAGGAAAAATGTGCAAACAGTAAAAAGCCAATAAAGGTCAAAAAAGAAGTTCTGCAATGTTGTACACAATCTAAGCCAGGAATTATCTTGACAGCATGTGGCTGGCTGACTTTTTTAGGCTGGCTAATTTTTCTAGACTGGCTAATTTTTAAGGAATTGGCTGAGGTTAAAACAGCAAACAAAAACATTTTTGCCTTCTTGGGAAGAAAATTTGCTTGGATCTTAAGGTGACAATGTTGGAAAAGTAGCCCTTTCCACCACCATTCTCAAAAAGTCAATGCTGAAATACCAAGTATTCTGTTCTTCCTCTGAACCTACATCTAGAGGAGTTGTTAATGAGGGATCCATGATGACAGAACTCCCTGAAAGTACATGCAAAATATTATAAAAAGTCATACATGTGTTTCTGTGCATGTGCGGCCATCTTGTGAAGGAGGACCAAAGTTTAAGAACTACTGTACCACATTTAAGCTTTCAAAAAGTATCTGTTAAATAAATCACAATTTTACAGTGGAAAGAATATTATCTGGGAGCTCCAAGATCCAGTGGCTTTGCTAATACCCACATAAGAGGCTAAGGACAAAGTCAATTAGGTTCTTTGAAGCTCAGCTTTCTTAGGTGTTTTAAGAATTTTTAAGTATTACCATCAGGTGATAGATGAAAGGTCCTAAATTTAGGAAGGATATTGACAACAATTAACAATTTTCCCCTGAATCTCCAATGATGAATTAGTTAGTGGACAGTTTAATTCCAGGGTCCAAACGGGCTCCCTTCATAGACAAAACAAAGTGAAGGAAATGTGCATTCCTTGGTATAAATCTTTAAGAATGTTCTATCTACTGTTGCCAATACTGACACTTCTCTAAGGAACCTTTGAAATAGTGCAAAAATTTGACAAGACAGATATCTGGAGACTCACACTTTCTTCTCTTAGAATTAATATAAAATAAAATGTGTAGATAAAGAAAGTTAGGGTCAAGGTTTAGAATCTGCAGCCCAAGAATGTTATACCCCACCCTCTAAAATATACTCAGGCCAAGAATGTGGCTAAAAAAGTAGGTATTTAAAACAGACACATGTATCTACATGGATACTTCCTCTCTGGTTTTGGATAAAAAGGATTGGTCTATTTCAGAAAATTTTATCATGGGATAATGACATCAAATTCTTTTATAGACTAGAAGTAACTAAAAACTGGCAGAATTTGAGATGCTAAACCCTAACCTGTTTAAGTTTTAAAATGCATCAAGTATTAAAAGATATGAGGATTATAAGGATAAGGAAAAAATATGACTTATGGGTTTTGCTCTATACAGGAAGAAATACATTTTCCTATTCCTTTTCTCTCATTTTGGGAACATTAGAAGACAACATCCAACTTGAATTACCTGATCCGGGACCAGGTAAGATTAAAAGAATAAATAAGAATAAAAATTTCAAATTTTATGCTGATTTTTCATGCTTTTCAGGGTGAGAAAAAAGTACATGGTGATTTTGTTGACAAAAACACCTGACAGGGTCTTTCCAGTTGAGAAAAACAGTCCTCATGGGTAGATCGCCAGCAATGGTTCTCAATTGACTGCACTTGAGAATCATCAGGGAACCTTTAAAAATAGAAATAGAGATACCCAGTGCTCACCAGGAAACTCTGATCTTGTTGGCTACAGATAAAGCCTACGGAGCAGAATTCATAAAAGTTCCTCTTGGTGATTCTAATGAGCAGCCAGAATTGAAAGCCACTCTTCTAGAAGAAGGTTGAATAGAAAAATCTAAATTGCTCTGCTTAATCAAGTTATGAGAATTCTTAGACTGAAGTTGGTGGATTGAGAAAGAGGAGTTAGGAATTACAGAACTGGATACAGAAAGAATACAGACAAAGGGATTTAAAAAGGAGAATTAACGTATCTCAAAGAGTGGCTCAGACTGGAACCTCTGTAGGGCAGACATACGGTAAGAAATTCCCTACCATGGATGGCTAAGTATCTTCAAGACTGTTGATGTCAAATATTCTATTTTAAGTATCTACTTGTCCTCTGTTGTAGTGTGATAATGCTCTGTTAGTCAGTACTCATTCTCCAGGAGTGAATGTTAGTGGATAAAGAACAAAGAAATAATAAATAGACTCTCCAGGAAACTTTGAGGATTTGGGAGAAAGTGTTAAGCTTACCATAGATCATGAAGTGGGGACTTGAGTTTCTTTGTTCAATAAATATACTGAGTCCTTTTGCTTCTGACCATGAAGAAAAACCTGGTAGTGGATTACCCATTCCACCATCAATAACTAGAAAACTAGACAAAATTTATTTTAAAAAAACAAAAAACAATATTCTGATACTAGACAAAGAATAGCACAGCAAGGTAATTCCCAGTGAAAGGAAAATGAATAAGGTGAACCCTATTTGTAAACCAGACAACCAATCTGGTTTGCACAGGGCTGAGAAAATTCTAAGTCTTGACCAAAAAGACTTAGTGTTCAGAGACCTCACTGAACACTAGGGCATTTAGTAGAGAGACCATTATAGCCACACATCACACAGCCAAAGAGTTAACACTTCTCTAAGACAAGCCCTAACACAGCTTAACAACAAGACTTGAAACGATCAAGTGGACTAGAAGCAAAGTAACTGATTCCCAGAACAATACACGACGTTCTTTTCAGGAAGAGAGCAAAATGCAGATATTCAACCTAGTAACATTTACAATGTCCAGTGTCCAATTAAAAATTACTAGGTATGTAAAGAAGCAGAAAATCAGGATCCATCATAGAAAAGCCAGAAAAGTTTTGAAAAAGTGAGATAAAGAAGGGGGACTTACACATCAAGTTTCATTGTAAAGCTATAATTGCCAAAAGACTATAGCAAGGAAAGAAGTGTAGCAATACAGATCAAAGAGAAGAAAAATGATTTGGAGAACATTTATGAGGTAATTCAATGGAAAAAGAGCACTTTTTTCAACAAGCTATGCTGGAACAAGTAAATAGCAATATAGGACGAGAGGAATTGCAATCCTTATTTAAACAATGAACAAAAAATAACTTAAAGTTGATTTAATGTAAAATTTTAAAAACTATATAATTTCTAGAAGAAAACAAAGGTCTTTGTGACCTTTGGGTAGGCAAGATTTTAAACTACTGTTACAAAAATTACTCACCATAAAAGAAAAAGATCGATAAATTGGAACTTCATCAAAATCAAAACCTTCTCTTTAAATTAAAAAAAAAAACTGTTCAGAAAATAAAAAGGTAAACTGAAGCCTGAGAGAGGATATTTACAACATATATTGCAATATCTAACAAAAAGCATTTTCACAATATGTAAAGAAAGTTTACATCTCAGTAATAAGATGACCAAACCAACAAAAAGTTGGCAAAAAGTAGACCATGCACTTCACAAAAGAAGATATTCAAATGACTATTAAGCACAAGAGAAAATGCTTGACATCATTATTCATCAAAGAATACAAATGAAATCACAATGATATACCACTAGTATAACTAAAATTTAAAAATACTGACAATACCAGGTGTGGGCAAGGATGTCGAGAAACTTGAACAGTCATATGTTATCGATGGAACTGTTAACTGGTACAACTACTTTGAAACACAACTTGGCAGTTGCTTCTTTAGTTAAACATACACTTACTACATGAATCATAAGTTCCACTCTAGGGGCTGAGCCTGAGTGGCTCAGTTGATTAAGTGCCTGGCTTGATTTCAGCTCAGGTCATGATCCAAGGGTTGTGGGATTGAGCTTGCTCTTTCAGCACAGAGCCTGCTTGGGATTCTCTCTCTCTCTCTCTCTCTCTCTCTCTCTCCCTCTCTCCCTCTCTCCCTCTCTCCCTCTCTCCCTCTCTCCCTCTCTCCCTCTCTGGCTCTCCCGCACTCACACTCTCTCTCTCCTCTCCACAAAAAAAAGGTTAAAGAAAAAAGAATTTCCACTCCAAGAAAAATGAAAACACATGTCCACACAAAGGTTTGCATACAAATGTTCACAGAAGCATTATTCACAATAGCCACAAACTGGAAACAACACACATATGCATCAAGAAGTGGTACATAAACCTGAAACGAATCGGATATTGTACATCAATTATACTTCAATTAAAAATAAATAAAAATTTTAAGATAAGTTATGTTTTCATACAACTTTTATTCAGCAATTAAAAGAAACAAACTAGGGGCACCTGGGTGGCTCAGTCGGTTGAGCGTCCGATTTTGGCTCAGGTCATGATCTCGTGGTCTGTGGGTTTGAGCCCTGTGTCAGGCTCTGTGCTGACAGCTCAAAGCCTGGAGCCTGCTTTGGATTCTGTGTCTCCCTCTCTCTCTACCCCTCCCCGACTTGTGCTCTGTCTCTCTCTTGCTCTCTCAAAAATAAACATTAAAAATTTTTAAAAAAGAAACTATTAAGACATACGACATGGATGACTCTCAAAACTACTCTATTTACCTAGGTACAACAACAGTGTGTGATCCTATTCATACAAAACTAATCCTTAGATACAGAAAACAGTTCGGTGGATTTGGGTTCAGTGGGTTTGAGAAAGAACTTGATTGCAAAAAGGCATGAGGGAAAAATTAAAGGTAATGAAAATGTTTTTTATTTTTATTGTGCTGGAAAAAACCAAACACATTTCTCAAACCTCATTAAACTGTATGAGTAAATTTGGCTCATTTTATTGTGTATAAATTTTGCCTCAATAAAATTGATAAAAGCAAACAATTATGTGGGGGAATATTTGTCTATAAAGTGAGAAAGTAAAAAGCAATAGACAACCTAGAAGCTAGAGATTCTTAGAAATTCAACCAGTGAGATAATGCACATCAGGAACAAAACAAGTATTTATTAACCTGTCAGTACCCTTGTTTTCTCATTGTAAAATAGGGGTCAGATAAGTACTTCTTAAGTAAGTTTGCCCCGGTAATCAAATTAGTCAATATATGTAAAGCAGTTAAATAAATTCTGAAATATTAAGAATTCAATAAAGGTTGGCTATAGTTATCATTGTTACTACCAAGACTCAGAAACTATACCAGGCATGGGAGGGCACAGTGATAAGCACTATAGATGCCCCCACCCTTGGGGGGCTTAGGTTTTCGAGAAGCAAGACCAGATGATTCTCAGTCCTCAATGGGGTGTTCTGAGAGACTGGTGAACAAGCCCTCCTTTACAGACATGGAAGCCCTCCAACATTTGTCATATGAATATTTATTTTCTGCCTTTCTCTTGGAAAATAAAGGGGTGGTATTGGCACATTGTGGGTGTTGCCTATTATTGTTACATACCTTATAAAATAATCTGTATGCACATTTCCCAGAGAACAATTTATAAGTCTTGACACAAAAGGAATATGCATTAGACATTTTTTTTAATGTTTATTTATTTTGAGAGAGAGAAAGAGAGAATGAGCAGGGTAGGGGCAGAGAGAGAATCCTAAGCAGGCTCTGCGATGACAGCACAAAGCCCGACATGGGGCTCAAATTCACAAACTGTGAGATCATGACCTGATCTAAATCTAGAGTCAGACACTTAACTGACTGAGCCATCCAGACACCCTGAATACATATTTCTTGACAACTTTGAGATTTTGCTTGCTAATTATATGTTGCTGTTAGGAAAAAAGCAAAGGAACTTCCTTCAAAGGAGACAACAAAATTATGATCGGATGTTACTATGGCTCATCATGTCAGCCTCAGGAAGCATGTTAAAAGGGTCAGGATTCTGACTTTGAAGAAATCACCTGGACGTGCCCATTGGGCATGGGTTGAAGGAAAACATTTCTGTGTCCAAAGTGCCACGCTATAGTAGTTTCCTGTGGCTACTGTAAAAAAAAAATACCATAAACTGAGTGGCATAAAACATCACATATTTATTCTCTCATAGTTCTGGAGGCCAGAAATTCTAAATCAAGGTGTCAGCAGGGCCACACTCTTCTGGAGTCTCTGTAAAGAGAATCCACTCTACCTTTCTCTCCTAACTTCTAGTGGCTTCTGGTAACCCACAGAACTCTGACCTGTACCTGCATCAGTCCAATCTCTGCCTCCATCTTCACATTGCCTTCTCTGCTTCTTCTCTTTTGCTCTTATAAGGACATTTGTCACCGGATTTAAGGCTTACCTGGGTAATCCAGGATGATCTCATCTCAAGATCCTGAATTAATGATGTCTGCAAAGACCCTTTTTCCAAATAAGATAACATTTATAGGTTCTAGGAATTTGGACATGGATATGTCTCTTGGGGAGTTACCATTCAACCTACTACACATACCATATTCCTGTTACACTTGGATTGTGGAGATAATCCCATTTCTACAGAGGATAAAAATGTAAATCTGGGATTACTGGATATTACTCAGCATTGCCAGAATGAAGGAATAAAGGAAACAGGGGAATAACAGAATTTAAGATTCATGAGGGCAGACACTGTGTGTGCTATTCATTCTTACTCCACAACACTTATAACAGTGCCTGGCATATAGGAGATTTTTTTACAGATGTTTATTAATTCTACAAATGAATAGATAAGTCACAAACTAGTCTTTGTGTCCCGGAAGAATCAAATGTGGCCTCACTTAATGAAATGAATAATCAAATGAAATTTTGGCAAGTCCCCCGGCAAAGAAACCATAACCAGAAAAACCCAATGCTGGGTCCTGGCAGTATAAGGTGACAGTAATGCTCCTGGTGACTCAAGTTGGGCTGAGTTTGGGGTGGGGGTGGGCGGAGAGTGAATCCCATGGTGGGGGAAGCTGCAGAGGCCAGGAGACAAGTAGAGCTTCATTCTGGGCACTGAGGGAATGAATCTCCTTCTTCCAGTGATCATAAATGCATCTCCTTCCCATAATCATTTAGCAGGTCTTTTGACAATAAAGCAACCGTTGAGAATGACAGATTATGTCCTATTTGAAGCTTCCAACTACAGAAAACCATAAACTTAAAAAAGCAAAACAACAACAAAAACCATCTCTTTGTGTATTTTCCTGTAAAGAGCAAGTAGATAGGGGCCTCCAAGGAGCATCTAGTCTTCAACTTCTCATCCCCTGGACTTCCCCAGAGACGATCCGATTAGTAGTCTTTCACCCAAAAGTTGTGAGCTACAGGGAAACCCAGTGATCGGGGCAAGCAGATCAGTCAAGAAATTCTCTGAGTGACACTCTTTATGGCCTTCCAAGAGACACTTGACCACTCTGTGTCTCAATTATTGGCAAATTGGGGACAGCGGTAATGACGCTTGCTTACCCTACAGGGATGCTATAAGAGCCAATTAACCGTGGGCAATGTCACTGGAGATTGAAGGATGAGTGCCATTATGTAGTTACAAGGCATTATTACTGTAGTGTGAGTGAAGAATGGAAAGTAGAGGCTTAGCAAGGAAATTCATGGGTCTGACTTGCAGCAGCCTCCTGATAAATTGACAATAAAAGCCTTCCTAATTTATCTCACTCTGCCTGCATGGTGACTTGTACCTGACAGTCTCTGCAGATGACAGAGAGGAAGAACGAGGAAGCCAAGCCAGGTCCAAAACATTGACAACATGAAATCAGGCACTGCAGAAGAGGTTTCTTCTGAAGCTGAATTTTAATCATCCTTTTACATTCTATCTAGAATATGGATTGAGCAAGGGCCATGGGAGGAATTTGCCATGAAGTTGGATAGAAAGGGATAAATTTTGAAGATGCATTTCACCTGGAATCATTAGGCAGTGACCTTTAGGATTTAAACTGGTGTTCATCAGCTTGACTTCAGATCCCCTAGTGAGAAATGGGATACAAAACTGAGACACAAGACCAGACAGTGTTGGCTGATGGCTCTGTATGAGCATTTTGATAATGTAGGAAGCCAATTTGGGCCATACCAAAAGGTTGCCTTAAAAAATGAAATGAAAATACACAAGCAATTATGGAGCTGCAGGGTCAGTAGTCTTGGGAGAGGGCCGGGGAAAATTAAAGAATGTCTTCAAATCCAAACCAATATGCCAAACCCCACCTGGGAACTCTGGCCCAATGCCAGACCTGATGTGTTTATTACCAGCTTCTTGTGATGGGCAAAAGAGGAAAAGAAAATTGACTTGCATAAGAAAATAAAGAGAAGTCTTTAAACACTAAAAAACCTAGAAGACCAGGACAAAAAACACCTGTTCAACAGCAATTTGATTCTGCCAGTCAACCAAGGAGATTTAGGGATTTAAGAGAAAATCCAAAAACCTGGAATACCTCAGAGTGCTAAAAAATTCTAAAGATTATTATAGTTGGAGAAACCATTTGGACATGGGAAGGCAGGGCCATGGGGCATGGGAGGTGGCAATTCTCACCATATTCTAAAGCTATTAATTCCATCTGCCTTTATAATTGCTATCACTGAGCTCTTATATCAGACACTGGGCTAAGTGGTTTACATATATTATCAGGCTTAACTGTTGCAACTGCTGTATAAGTTACAGACTGAAATTATTTTAGACATGAGGAATCTGAGGCTCAGAGAGGTTATGAAATTTTCTTCCAACCACAGACTTAATGACTGGTAAATCTGGGACACAAACTCTGTGATTTTGATTACAAAGCCCTTGTTTAAGTACTAATATTGTTCTCCTGAAACACTTTTCTGAGAGAGAAAACAACTTCTGAGGTAAATAAAATTTAAATTCCTACACAGGCTTATAGCTCAGATTAAATGGAACAAACGCCCTAAAAATTGTTATTAAGAAGATGTTATGGGATTGTATTGAAAGAAGAGATAAATTCCACTGGGCTGAGGAAAATGGATGAGACTGAACACAAGAGAGGAGAGGCGGTGTGGATACAGAGACCAAACTTTTCACTGGCCTTTTTAGCATGAAGTAACTACCATCTCATAACACCTTCAGAGCCGTCCTATGAAGTATGCAGTATTTTTACCAATTTTACAAAGAGGGAAATTGAAACAGAGAAATGTGAAATGTGCAGTTTATAATTATATATGCAATGGGAGGAGTAGGAGCTAGAGACCATGTTGAGGTCCTGAACTCCAAAGACCTCATTCTTTCTGCTACATCGCATTGCATGATGGGAAGTGTGATCAAGGTGGGGCTTGTATCACATCTAGGGTTTCCACAGGAAGAACAGGAAACATCCAAATAAAAGAGAGTCTGAGCTTGAAGATGCAGAGGTGGGAAAGTGCACTAAATTTTTGTAAAACTCTGAATAGTCTAATTTAGATAACTGTGAAGGGTCAGAAGACACTGGAGAAGAATGGCTCACAAAGTCATGAATTTTACCTTGTTCAAGGACTATGAAACTTCATTCTGGACAGAGAGAGTTACTGCAGATTAACTAAACTTATTGTGGTAATCATTGTACAGCATATGTAAGTCAAACCATTATATGTTGTAAACGCACACAATGCTGTATGTTAATGATATCTCAATAAAACTGGAAAAAAATTAAAAATAAAATAAATTTAAGAGAAGGTCTTTTAGTCAAAGAGAAGGTGATCAGAGCAGTGCAAATACATCAGGATATATGCTATGTAAAACGGAAAGTTGGCAACTAAAAAGTTTTCCTGATCTCTCCTTCTGAATCCAGCCCTGCAGGAACCACAGAAGCAAAAGGAAGATTGAGAAATCTGTCACAATAAGAAAAAATAGAGAAACACCAGGGATAAGGGAAAACAATGGGTTAGGTCCTTGCATCTGTTCTAGGTAATCAATGCGGAACATCTGGATATGGAGCAAGTAAACAATTTTCTGTGCACTATTTTCTCTTGCCAATATCGCCTTGAGATGACTAAACTACAAAGCAGATCAGGAGCAACCAGCCCAGCTCCTGCAGTGAGACAGAGAAACTTGGGGAGATGCTAACACCCTTCTGGAGTGTAAAGCAGCTAACCACAGGTGCTAACAGGTCTGGCTGGCCTTTCTGTGTTCCCTCCTCCCTGAACATCCCGTCTCCACACCAAATGCTAAGCGACTACAAGTAAGGTTACCCATCCTTGATTAAGAGGAGTGCCAAGATCGATATATAAGTAATAATTCATTTCATCAAGTACTTTCTCTGCATCAATTAAAGTTGTCACATGGATTTTCTCCTTTATTCCATTAATGTGGTAAATTATATTGATGGGTTTTCAAATGCTACACCAACTTGCATTCTTAGGATAAACCTTACTTGGTGATGATATATAATCCTTTTCATATATGAATAGATTTGATTTGCAAATATCAAATTTGCATCCATGTTCAAGAGGGGTATTCATCTGTAATTTTACTTAATTTTTATGTTTGTTTTGCATTGTTATTTCTTTGCCAGGTTTTGGGATTAGTGTTTTCAAAATAAGTTTGGAAGTGTTCTCTCCTTTTCTTTTTTCTGAAAGAGATTGCATAAATTTGGTGATAATTCTTCCTTAAACATTTGAAAGCATTTACTCAAGAACCATCTGGGCCAGGAGTTTTCCTCATGTGAAAATTGTTGACAACAAATTCAGCTTCTTTAACAAACGCAGGACTGTTGATATTTTCTGTTTCATCTTGTGTTAGTTTTGGTAAATTTTATTTTCAAGGAGTGTGTATTTCAACTAAATTGTGAACTAAGGTTGTTCATAGGATTTTCTCATTTTTTACCTAATATCTGCAGACTCAACAGTGATTATTCCTCTATCATTTCTGAAAGCATATCAGTACATGATGTTCTTGATCTTTTTTTTCCTGTCCAATCTAGCTAAGAGTTTATCAATTCATTAATCTTTTCAAAGAACCATCTTTTCATCTAGTTGGGTTTTTTTCCCTCAAATGTAGCAATAATTTTAATCTGTACATCCCTAAAACAAACAGTGCAATTATAAAACCTTGAAGGTGACATGCACACTTTCAGGTGCAGTTGGAATGGGAGGATGTTATTAGCATCTCCGATTTTCCTTACCACTTTTAAAACCTATTTCCTTATGCAAAAGCAGTGAGTCAGGAAACTTCATCTGCAATGCTGAAGTTAAAGGTGAACTTCCTGAAATCTGCACATCTAAATATCACAAACAAAACGGAAATGACCTAGAGCAGTTTCATAAGGACTAGAGTAATATTGCTGGGTGTTCAAGCTGGGAATGAATGAAATCAGGGATGCATTGTCTGAAAAACTGAAAGAGATAATGTTTGTAACTGAGGGTCCTATTTCTGTTTCATAGTTGCTACCCATGTCTTTTCACCTAGCAAATTTTCCCTCTTGTTTGTTTGATTTCTACTTCATGGACATTTATTCCAACATTTATTAGAAAATCTTCCTTGTGTTTACTTTGCTTCTCTTTTTCTTGTTTCTTAAAGTAAAACTTAGGGGCACCTGGGTGGCTCAGTCGGTTAGGTGTCTGCGGCTCAGGTCATGATCTCACGGTTAGTGGGTTCGAGCCCTGTGTCAGGCTCTGGGCTGACAGTTCAGAGCCTGCTTCAGATTCTGTGTCTCCCAAGCTCTCTGCCCCTCCCCCACTCATGCTCTGTCTCTCTCTGCCTCTCAAAAATAAAGAAATGTAATAAAAAAATTTTTTTAAGTAAAACTTAATTGTAGACCTTTAGTTTCTGTAGGCATTTAAGACTATACATTTATTTTTAAGCATCTTGAACATTTTAATTTGTTGCCTTTTTATTATCATCCAGTTCATTGTTGCCTTTTTATTATCAGCCAGTTCAAATAATTTTCACTTTCTTGGTGCTTTCTTTACAGACCTATAGATTACTTAGAAATGTTTTATTTTCAAATATTCAGGGTTTTCCTAGGTTGTTTTCTGCTTCAATTCAATTATCAGCGAACATATTCTGCATAATCGCTATAATTTAAAATTTGTCAAAAATCATTTTATGGTACAATACACAGTCTATCTCATTGAATGTGCCACACGCACTTCAAGAGAACAGGCATTCTGTATATCTTTAGTGTATTTTACTGTAATTATCAATTCGGTCAAGGTAATTGATACTGTTTGTCAGACTGGCTTTGTACTGATTTTGTTGTTATTGTTACTTTTTTATCAATTGCTAAGAGATAGGTGTTAACATTCTCAAACACTATTTGAAATTTTCTATCTCTCCCTCTAGTTTTGTTAATTTTTGCTTCATCTATTTTAAAGCTCTGGTATTAAGCAAATACACATTTAGAGTTGCTATGTCTTTGTAATAAGCTGACTCTCGTGTTTTTATGGAATGCTCTTTTTTATCCCTTTGTCTTGAAGTACTTATTTTATTTGATATTAATACAGTTACTAGCCATCCTTTGCTGTTTGTATATTATTTTTTCCTATCCCTTTATTTTGAATCTCATTTATAAATTGCATCTTTTATTCAGCATATAGCTGAAGAGGGAATTGTTATTGCTTTTTTTTCTCTTCTGATAATTTCTGCTTTTAGTTTAGTTAATAATAGCTAATATTGATGTGATTTGATATAAGTCTACCACCTTATTTGCTTTCTTTCTTTTTTTTTCATATTTCTATCTCCCTGCTCTTCATTTCTTGACTCCTTTTGGATCATCTAACTATTTTATTAGCGTTCCATTTCAAGTTATCTTTTGGTTATCAAGTAATCTTTTGATTATACCTCTTTGTTACTTTTTAAAATTGGTGTCTGTGAATTACAGTATATACCCCAGGGTGCCTGGGTGGCTCAGTAGGTTAAGTGTCTGACTCTTGATTTCGCCTCAGGTCATGATTTCAAGGTTGGTGAGATCAAGCCCCACATCCAGCCCTGAGCTGGCAATACAGAACCTGCTTGGGATTCTCTCTCTCCCTGCCACCCATCTCCCCCACTCTCTCTCAAGACAAATGAATAAACTTAAAAATAAATGAATAAAAGTTTTAAATAACGATATATATCCCTAACTTTTCACAGCCTACTTTGAGTTACTATCACACCTTTCGTGTAAAATGCGAAAATCTTAGAGAGACCCATCTATCACCCCGTTGTTCTGTTTGCTACAGTTATCACATATATTATATATATTTCTATTATAAAATTGATAAAATATTATAATTTTTGTTTTCAACAAATGTATTTTAGAGAAATTAATAAGAAAAAACATACAATATTTATCATTTCTAATGCTTTTTGTTTATTGTAAAAGATCTGAATTTCTTTTCAGGTATCATTTCCTTCAGCTTCAAGAATTACTTCTAGCATCCCTTGGAGTCTATATCTGCTGGCAATGAATACTCTTAGTCTCACTGCATCTGAAAATGTCTTTATTTTACCTTTACTTTTGAAGGTTATTTTCATGGGATGTAGATTTCTGGGTTGACCATTTTGTTTTTCTTTCAGCTTTAAAGATGTTTTCCCACTGTCTTATGGCTTTCTTAGTTTCTGATGAGAATTCAGGAGTCTTTTGAATTGCTGCTTCCCCATACGTTGTGTATTGCTTTTCTCTAGCTGCTTTTGAGATTTTTCATCTGCTGTTTTCAGTAGTTCAGATATGATTCCTAGGTGTGGTTTACTTCTTAACTATTCTGCTCCAGATTCACTGAGCTTCTTGAAAGTCCATGTTTATGCCTTTGCCTGAATTCGAAAACATGTCAACTATCCTTTCTTCAAGATGATATCAAGTAAAATTCACATAACGTAAACTATTCAACAATTTGATGGCATTTAGTATAATCTCAGTGTTGTGCAACCATTGCCTCTATGTAGTTCAAAAAGTTTCATCCCCCACTAATGGCAATCCTGTACCCACTAAGCAACTACTCCTCAGCCTTCTCTCTGGCCAGCCCTTGACAACCACGAATCTGCTTTCTGTCTTTATGGATTTATCTACCCTAGATATTTCATATAAGTGAAATTGTACAATTTCCGGCCTTTTGTGTCTGGCTTCTATAGCTGAGCATAATGATTTGGAGGTTCATTAATGTTGCAGCATGTATCAGCACATCATTTTTATGGCTGAATAATCTCCTATTATGTGGCTATACCACATTTGTTTTCCTCTCCATCCAGAGGGGGATATTTCAGTTACTTCCATCTTTTGGCTATTGTAACTAGTGCTTCTGTGAGCATTAATGTACAGGTATTTGTTGGAATACCTCTTTTTAATTCTTTTCCTCAGTGGCTGCTCCATTTGACATTCCCACCAGCAATGTACTTAGGTTCCGATTTCTCTACATTCTCACCAACACTGGTTATTTTGTTGTTGCTTTTTTTAAAAATAGCCCATCCTAGTGGGTGTGAAATGGTGTTTCATTGTGGTTTTGATTTTCCTTTCTCTAATAACTAAAGACATTAAACAACTTTTCATATGCTAGTTGGCCTTTTGTATATCTTCTTTGGAGAGATGTCTATTAAAGATCTTTGCTCATTTTTAAACTGTGTTATTTGTCTTTTCATTGTTCAGTGTGTTATTTATATATTATGGATATTAGACTTTTAACAGATACATGATTTGCAAGTATTTTCTCTCATTCTATACATCGTCCTTTCACTTTCTCGATAATGTCCCTTGATACACAAAAACTTTTAATTTTTCTGTAGTCTAATTTTTCTCTTTGTTTGTTCCTTGTGTTTTTGTGTCAGTTTTTTTTTCTGACCCACTGTACCTTTCTTGTCCTCTGCTATTTCGGTTATGCATACACTAGACTTTGGGATTGTGCCTCAGGTTCTGAGGCTCTCTCTTCTTCAGACTCTTTCCTTTGTCATCTCCATTCTTCAAGCCCACCTAGTACTTTAAGTTTTTTTCCTTTACATCATTACACATAGCTGCCTTAAAATCTATGTGTTCTAATTTCAGTTGGACTTAGTAGATTATTCTCTTTTTGAGAATGGATCATATATTACTAGTTTTTCAAATGTCAAGTAATTTTCTATTATACCTTGAAAGATAACTCTGTTATATTCCTCTAGAGAATGAGTATTTTGCTCGTTTTAATAGACAATTAAATTGGTTGAATTCAAGTTGCAACTGTTTTGGGGGAAAGGGCTCTAACCTCAGTCCAGTTCCTTTATCTGTAGCTGGGTTGCTTTAATTCTGCCACATACATGTGTGGCTTCATGGTTAGAGAACTGGGTAGAATTTCAAAATTCAGGGCTCTCTCTCTTGCTCTTTCTTTTCCTGGATACCATCCATCCTCTTACTTTGCAGCAGCTGTAGTTCCCCTGAATTTTGTCCTCTGGTTCATTAGTCCAGAAAGTCTGTTTTCTATTAAGGTTTTAGGCTTTAGCCAACTTTCAGGCTAACTGCTATAATAATGGGAAATTAATCCCATTCTGTTCTCTTCTGGCAAATTCTGACTCTCCTTCAGAATCTGCCTGCTTTTGTCACTGTCTGGTACTTCCAGGTATTTCTGCATTTTGTCCAGAGTTGCAATTGTTGCACACAGGAGGATAGATCCTGTTGGGGTTTACCCTATCATATACCAGAAACAGAATTGCTTCAAAGCTTTTTGAAAATATTTCCATTGCAGCACTTACTACATTTGATTATTGCTACTTATATTTTGCCTTTCCTTCCTGTTAGACTGTACTCTTCTTGAGCAAAAAGGCTATCTCCTTTTAAAGTTATAATCCTTTTACTCTTGAACAAATTCCTTTTGGAAACTCCCATTCTCTCTTTTGAGATGGTGTATCCATCACACAGCCCCATCTTTCCCACTCGAGATGTAGGTACATGCTGTAAGTAGAACCCATCACAGTCCCTTTTTTGAGGATTTGGCCACTTGAAGACATTGTATCTCCTTATGTCATTAAAATTTGGCCCATGTAACTCAGAAATTGCCAGCAATTTTATCTGCTGCCCTGTACAGAGGAAGTTCCTAAGATGAAAACCTATAAAGGGGTAGACAAGCTAAGAAAAGGAAAAATAATGAAAGAGAAGATCCCAATGGTGTAATTTAACCTTAGAATTCTATCTTGCTTAAAGAAAACTTCATTCCTTTTGCTTCCAAGTTATGAGAGTCATAAATATTTGCGAGAAACAGTTTGAGTTGAGTGTTATACTCTTAAGACATCTATAGTACTGAAGCTTCTATACCTGGCACAGCAAATACCTACCTAAGATAGATAACAAATGCTTAGATAAAGAATGTGTGATGACAGGCAGATATACTGTTAGCTGAGAAGGAACATCCTCCAAGTAAGCATGACATTGGCATCCAACATTGTCAAATGGGTCACTGATAGGGAAATTAAACAACTTTAGTTTGCCTTTCATTATTGTTCAGAGCTGACCTGACTCTTATCTGGAATCAGAATGACCTTTTTCACCTCTGCCAACATCTAGGCATACAATGAAATAGATACTCAGTTTTGTGGATAGCTTTGCTGTGAATTTGTTCACCTTCAATAATAAAAATAAAGCAGGGATATGTATGTTTGTTTATTTTTTATTGCTTGCTCCTAAGTGTTCCATTTTGAAAAGAAAGCAATTTGGCAGTGTTTAATGCCCTTTTCTCTAGTATCTTCACCTGGCATGTTCTGCTTTCTCTGTCAGACCCATGAGAAGATGGTCATTTCTGGGTGATATGTTGTTCACAGTGTGAGAAGCCTCACTGACAGGGTCTGTTTCCAGTAGCATTTACAACATAGGGAGCACCATAACCAGCTGAGTTTGTGAAAGCTCTTTTCTTACATCTTGCCAAGAATTCAATCTGTTTCTGGTTCCTGCAGACGAACAAAAGCTGTTGCTATGTTATCACTCTAAAAGATGAAGCCATGTAGTCATATGTAAGCTTCCCTTTATATGGTAAAATGTCACCTATTGACAGACCAAGAGCTTAGAAACTATATCTGAATGGTTAACTTACCTGTCAGCACCATGTTGACAGTCTTCAGTACAAGCTGAATACCTGCTTGGTGATCCCTAACTTATTCTGTATCCTTCCATTAAAATCAACAATAGATTTTTGAGAAACTTCAACTGCTTTGATTGATCCAAGACTCAAATCCAATAGCAGAAACTATGAAACACAATTTTAAGAGAAACAAAAATGGGGTGTAAAATTGCAACTGTGGTATGATGGATATGTGTTTCTAATATATCAAGAACTCATAAAAATTCATAAGAACAATCCACCAAGTATCTCAGAAGAAGAGTATCTAAGGGATTAGAAGATAAAAAATCTATAGGATAAAAGGAGATAAATGGAAACTACATGACAAGAAATATTTAGCTTAACTAATAATCTAAGTAATATAAATTAGGAGATATAACTTATTTACCAATAATATTATCCAAGATGTGAAAAAAATATTATTGTCAATATTAGGGTGAAAGAAAAAAAATTTTTTAATCCCTGTGAGTATGCAAACATAGAGCCTCTCTGGGGAAAAAATGGCAAAATTTTGTGTACTGTATATTCATCCATTAATTTGTATCAGAAAAAATCCAAATTGATTAAAGGATACACAAATATAAGAAGACTGAAAGAAGAAGAAGAAGTGGGAGAGGAAGGAAAAAAAGGTAGGAAGGAGAGGAAGAGAGAAGCGGACAATGTCAGAGACAACGCAGAGCTGAAAATGAGATTGGAAATGAAGAGTTTCCCAAACTCTTAAACTTATCTACCAGTCAGTGGACAAGGAAAATCATTGTGAAGAAAATTTTTCCTTCCCATCATAGTTCACTGGATCCTTTTCTTCAAGTTTTGTGCAGGTGCCTCAGCATAATCCAATGGATATTACTTTGTTTGCTTTTCAGAACTCCACAGATGGATGTGACTATCTTCCTGAGATGCACCCAATAACAGCTGGAACTATGTCTCCTCACTTTGTTGGGAGGGAAAGATCATCTTTGTTTCTACAAGGAGATAGTTGCATCCTCTTCAGTGCAAGCTTAAAGCTGTTTTATTATTGCTGCATTGAAATGTAACTAAGTGTAGAGGGTGTATACAGATCGTTAACAGACAAAGGGGTAGGGTATGGTGATTATTAAAATGCTGTCTCTCAGCTCTTCTACTGCTTTCTGATGCTAGAGTGGGAACTCTGTAGGCCATATTTCTCTTGCCAGCTGGATCCATTAGGCTCTGCACATAGAGATGCTCAAAGGAAGCCTTGAAGACTGGGGATGAAGAAGCACTTACTCTTTCCTGCTTTCTTTCCTGTTCCAGTCTCATCATTGCAGCAATGGATCTTCAATAACAATCTGTGCCATCAGCACTGCTTCTAGTCTGCAGTTCTCCCAACATCTAGAATCAGCCTCCCGTCCTCTCTCGGGAATGCAAACAGCCCCACACAGCACCCCTCCACAGAGGTCTGAGTCTCAGATGCATAGGGTCCTTCCTTTAAGCTCTTACTTTTAATAATTCCAACTTCCTCCCTTCCCTCTTCATAGTCTTAGAGGTGCAAGTACTACTTCTGTGATACCTCAGTGCCACCTTTTTGATTTGATACTTTAAATTAAATTTTCTCTGTTGAAACAAATAACTCTTGCCCTCAACAAGTACAAAAAGATCTAGATCATACCGTGCATATTTTCAGACCACAGTGTTATGAAACTTTAAATCAACCACAAGAAAAGGTAAGAAATACTTACCTTGGAAAGGTAACAAATACTTGGAGACTAAGAACATCCTACTAAAGAATGAATGAGCTAACCAAGAAGTTAAAGAGGTAATTAAAAATGCTTTCTATGAAGCCAGCATTACCTTGATTCCAAAACCAAACAAAGACCCCACTAAAAAGGAGAACTACAGACCAATTTCCCTGATGAACATGGATGCAGAAATCCTCAACAAGGTATTAGCCAACCGAATCCAACAATACATTAAAAAAATTATTCACCACGACCAAGTGGGATTTATACCTGGGATGCAGGGTTGGTTCAATATCCACAAAACAATCAATGTGATTCATCACATCAATAAAAGAAAGGACAAGAACCACATGATCCTCTCAATAGATGAAGAGAAAGCATTTGACAAAATACAGCATCCTTTCTTGGTAAAAACCCTCAAGAAAGTAGTGATAGAAGGATCATACCTTGAGATCATAAAAGCCATATATGAAAGACCCAACGCTAATATCATCCTCAATGGGAAAAAACTGAGAGCTTTCCCCCTAAGCTAAGGTCAGGAACAAGACAGGGATGTCCACTCTTGCCACTGTTATTCAACATTGTATTGGAAGTCTTAGCCTCCACAATTAGACAACACAAAGAAATGAAAAGCATCCAAATCAGCCAGGAGGAGGTCAAATTTTCACTCTTCACAGATGACATGATACTCTATATGGAAAACCCAAAAGATTCTACCAAAAAACTGCTAGAACTGATCCATAAATTTGGCAAAGTTGCAGGATATAAAATCAATGCACAGCAATCAGTTGCATTCCTATACACCAACAATGAAGCAACAGAAAGAGAAATCAAGAAATTGATCCCATTTACAATTGCACTAAAAACCACAAAATACCTAGGAATAAATCTAACCAAAGAGGTGAAAAATCTATACACTGAAAACTATACAAAGGTTATGAAAGAAATTGAAGTAGACACGCACAAAAAAGGAAAAAGACTCCATGCTCCTGGATAGGAAGAACAAATATTGTTAAAATGGCAATACTACATATTCAATGCAATATCTATCAAAGTAACACCAGCATTCTTCACAGAGCTAGAAAAAACAATCCTAAAATTTGTATGGAACCAGAAAAGACCCCGAATAGCCAAAGCAATCTTGAAAAAGAAAACCAAAGCAGGAGGTATCACAATCCCAGACTTCAAGTTGTTTTACAAAGCTGTAACCATCAAGACAGTATGGTACTGGCATAAAAACACTCAGATCAATGAAACAGAATAGAGAACCCAGAAATGGACCCACAAACGTATGGCCAACTAATCTTTGACAAAGCAGGAAAGAATATCCAATGGAAAAAAGACAGTCTCTTCAGGAAGTGGTGCTGGGAAAACCAGACAGCAACATGCAGAAGAATGAACCTGGACCACTTTCTTACACCATACACAAAAATAAACTCAAAACGGATGAAAGACTAAATGTAAGATAGGAAGCCATCAAAATCCTTGAGGAGAAAGCAGGCAAAAACCTTTTTGACCTTGGCCACAGCAACTTCTTACTCAACATGTCTCCAGAGGCAAGGAAACAAAAGCAAAAATGAACTATTGGGACCTCATCAAAATAAAAAGCTTCTGCACAGTGAAGGAAACAATCAGCAAAACTAAAAGGCAACCAATAGAATGGGAGAAGATATTTACAAATGACATATCAGATAAAGGGTTAGTATCCAAAATCTATAAAGAACTTATCAAACTCAACACCCAAAAAACAAACAATCCAGTGAAGAAATGGGCAAAAGACATGAATAGACACTTCTCCAAAGAAGACATCCAGATGGCTAACCGACACATGAAAAAGTGCTCAACTCACTCATCATCAGGGAAATACAAATCAAAACCACAATGAGATACCAGAATGGCTAACATTAACTCCTCAGGCAACAATAGATGTTGGCAAGGATGCAGAGAAAGAGGATCTCTTTTGCACTGCTGGTGGGAATGCAAACTGGTGCAGCCACTTTAGAAAACAGTATGGAGGTTCCTCAAAAAATTAAAAATAGAACTACCCTATGGCCCAGCAATTGCACTATTAGGTATTTATCCAAGGGATACAGGTATGCTGTTTTGAAGGGGCACATGAACCCCAATGTTTATAGCAGCACTATCGACAATAGCCAAAGTATGAAAAGAGCCCAAATGTCCATCGATGGATGAATGGATAAAGAAGATGTGGCATATATATACAATGGAGTATTACTTGGCAATCAAAAAGAATAAAATCTTGCCATTTGCAACTGCATGAATAGAACTAGAGGGTATCATGCTAAGCGAAATTAGTCAGTCAAAGAAAGATAAATATCATATGACTTCACTCATATGTGGAATTTAACCTATGAAACAGATAAGCATAAGGGAAGGGAAGCAAAAATAATATAAAAACAGGGAGAGGGACAAAACATAAGAGACTCTTAAATATGGAGAACAAACAGAGGGTTGCTGGAGGGGTTGTGGGAGGGGGGGATGGGCTAAATGGGTAAGAGGCACTAAGGAGTCTACTCCTGGGATACCTCAGTGGCTCAGCTGGTTGAGTGTCCGACTTCAGCCCAGGTCATGATCTCACAGTTCATGGGTTCAAGCCACACATTGGGCTCTGTGCTGACAGCTCAGAGCCTGGAACCTGCTTCAGATTCTGTGTCTCCCTCTCCCTTTGCCCCTCCCCAGCTCATGCTCACACTCTGTCTCTGTCAAAAATAAATAAAAACTTTTTAAAAATTAAAAAAAAAAGGAATCTACTCCTGAAATCATTGTTGCACTATATGCTAACTTGGATGTAAATTTAAAAATTAATTAATTAAAAAAATAAAAAATAAATAAAATAAAAAGATAAAAAAGAAATATATAAAGGATAAAACAGATAAAGATAAAATTCATCTCATGCACAATGTAAGCAACAATGGTTTCTATCCTATTAATTAATGAATAATTTTTCATTATCTACTCTATGTTCACCATGTGCTAGCATTCAAGAGAATGCAAGTAAAATATGGGTGCATGGTTCATATACCTAAGAAGCTTATCATCTAGTTGGATGGTTAAAAAAAATACAAACAAATGGGTGAAGAACAAAAATCAAGGAACAAATAACACTGTGTAACTAGGAAAAAAAAGAAAAAAAAAGAAAGGAAGAAATAACTCTCCTGACTGGAACCAAACTGATAAGTGGAGACAATAATACTGGTTTCATAGAATTGTGTGTGTGTGTGTGTGTGTGTGTGTGTGTGTGTGTGTGTGTATGTAATATGATCTATATCTCTCAACAATTCTATATGTAATTATGTTATATATCACATATATAAATACATTTTTTTATAAAATATACTTAGAATTTATATGGTACATAGTATACGCTCAGTATATATTGGCTATTTTGGGGGTGCCTGAGTGGCTTAGTCAGTTGAGCATCCTATTCAGTTTTGGCTCAGATCATGATCCCAAGGTTGGGGATTGAGCCCCACATCAGGCTCCATGCTAAGCATGGAGCCTCTTTAGGATTCTTTCTCCCTCTCTCTCTCTGACCCCCTCCCTGCTTGTACTCTCTCTTTCTCTCTAAAATAAAAAAAAATTTAAATATATATATTATCTATTTTTACTAGTTTCAGTACTCCAATAATAAAAGCACTGCTTTAAGAATTGACATCTTGATGTAGGAGAGTTCTGGCTGATGTTAGCTAATGGAGTACATCCTAACTGCAAACTGCAAGACACCAGAAAAGTGAGAAATATTTATGAAGGAGGCAGGTGGTTCTACCTAAATTTTCTGAAATGAGAAATATCAAGTCTTTTTTTTAACTGAATACTCGTATGTAATCATCTTTGGACCATATGGAATATGGAAGTTCAGAAAGAGAAGAGAAACTGTTATGCATCTCCTTCTTGCTATATACCAGCTAATTTCCAATGTTACCCCATCCTACCACTGTAGTGAGTTAAGTGTTATTCTCATTTCATGGTTGGAGCAACAAAAACCCAGAGAGGCTGAATAGGTTGTCTTGGGTTATGTGCGATAGCAGAGGGAGAGCCATGATGGGAAACAAGATTTGTATCTACAAAAACACAAGCATCATCAGAAGGGAAATTACAGGGTGTCTTCATGTGTGTGGGGAAGACTGCAACAAATACAAGGAGTCAAAAGCTAATATCCACATGATGTTGAAGACTTTTTACAAGCCAATGAGGGAAAAACTCCACGGAGCTCAAAAGAGAAAGAAATGTGATCAAAGTCACATCACAAAACTGTTAGGATCAGGCCTATAACATGACACCGGGAAGTAGACAAGTGTTCTTCCCGTAAGCCACACGTTATTATGGAATTACCATCCATATCTTTACTGCTCACTGGAAAGAGTGACCCAGCCCTGGTCATGAAATCCACTGGCTTATATAAATTGTGAACTCTATGGGATTTTGAACGATTACCGTCACCTATTAGAAGGATGAAACATGTTATTTACCAAGGATGTTTGTGGCAGGTAGACACATAATGACTTTTTCACACAAAGAAAGAAAGAGAAGATTAAATTTGGTAGTGCAGGACATGATGCGGCCAGGAGAGGTAGAGGAAAGAGGACTGTTAATGTCTTTGTGTGCAAGGAGAAATGCACTGTGTCTTCCTATAGAAAAGTTTACCTCAAAGGTTTCTAGTTATGTTACTGAAATAAAGAAATTCTATGCAGGGAAAGTTACATGAGAATATGCTATACAATGCTGATGGGCTGTGTCAGGGACACTTTTCATGGAAGCATGCTGATGCTGAACGAGAGCAAATATTCCTATGTGGAGCTGGGTGTGGGCTCCACTGACATAGGCACTTCCCAATCTAGAGGTCCCAGGAAATGCAAATTACCCACCTTTAAAACTATCAATTTTTGACTGTTTATCTTAGGATCCATTAAGCACTGTATTAGGACAGACTGATTTATGCTACAATAACAGATTAAATCCACAAATCCAAAAGCTAAAGAAACAAAGGTTTATTTCCTGCTCATACAGTCTTCTCTGGGCTTTTCAGTTTTCTAGGCTTCTATACCCCTGTGGCACCACACCAATGTGCTTATGTCCAAGAAAGAGCAGACTGGAAAGACCGGTTCCAGCAATTAAATATTTCTACCTGGAAGTGACACACATTACTTACGCTCCTATTCCACTGACTGTGTAGCCTGACCACTCTTGGTTTCAAGGCCATGGGAAAGAGCAAACTTCCTCTGGGCTTAGAAATAGAAAACTAGATAATGTTGAATAATAGCAATGCCTGGCCAGAGCCCTCTACATTCATTTCTCATTTAAACTTTCCACAGTCCTGAGATGTAAGCACAGTATTACCTTCTTTTTACAAATAAGGAACTTGAGTCTTAGAGTTATTCAGTAAATTTCCCAGTGTCACATGGCTACATAAGCAGCAGAGCTGAGATTCAAATACAGGTCTTATAACCCCAAGACATGCTTTTTATCACCATGCTATCCCATCTTCTTGGATGTCGATGGGCATCTGAATAGACATCTACTCTCTGCCATGATTATTTCTCTCTGGTATCATTCCCCCCAAAATAAAGGTTGAGAAAAGTCTAAAGTAACTTTGAATCTGTAATTCAGCAATCGACAGGAACAATGCACTGGGACCACAGTAAAAAAAAAAAAAAAAAGTTGCGACAGACAACTTCAGCTTTTTAATTTCTTTTACATTTTCTCTTGTGTCCCTTGTATTCTCCATAATTACAAACAGGAAAGCCATTAAGGGTTAAAGATACTGTGAGCTTGTCTTTGGGTTCAGCAGAAAGGATAATATCTAGGGTGATACTCTTTTTTTTTTTTTTTTGGTGAAGTAAGAACCCTAAGGGATAGAATGAATGGTGACAGCATTAAAGAAGAGAAGAAAGTAGACTATTTCCCAGTGCTGCAGGGAGAGGCAATGACCCTTCCTTGACTGAGAAATGTACCTGAGCAGAAGCAGAGCTATGCTGCTCTGCCTCACCAATGTTAGGATCTGGTTTTGTTTTCTGGGCATTGAAATCGGAGGGTGAAGTTATCTGTTGCTCTGTCATGACCAGTGTGGCTCATTTGCCAACACAAGAGTTAGGGTTTTCAGGATCAATTCAACAAACAATTATCAGGTGCCTATTCTACCTAAGGAGCAGCACTGGCTTGAAAGAATTTATAATCCAGTAAAACAGATAAGACAGGAGTACAAATAAGGATAAACCACACATTCAAGAGAAATCCAACCAAACTGAATAGGAGAAATTGATTTCATTTGGGAATAAAGATACAGAAGAATTCATAGGAACATTTGTCCTTAAAGTGGGCTGGAGATAAGGGTAGGGTTTGTAATGATAGAGATTAAAAGGCAAAAACATAAAATAGAGTAAAAAGCATTAGAAAATGAATGGATATGAAAAGGCAACAGATGTGAGGAAAAAGTCAGTAACCCACTTTGGATAAAGCATCCAGTCATAAAAGATTTATAACAAGCTAAGTCTGGAAAGCTATGTTGGGGCTAAGTCATTGAGGTCTCTGAGAATTTTTCCCTGTGAAAATCTAACTGACCCCTTGAGTTAGCACATTAATCCTTCGATCTCTGCAGTGTAAAATATACAAGGTATTTGATGTTGCCAAAGAAAAGAAGTAGGACTGTAAAGTAAGAATATCTGGGTTTGAATTATAACTCTACTACTAATCACTATATATAACTCTGAGAAAATTATTTAAATTTTCTGCTCTTCATTTTCTCACCTTTAAAGTGGGGATAATATTAATTAGGGGTTGTTGATAATTCAGTTACAGAAAACATGTAAGGATCTTACAGCCTGGAACAAGGCAATCAGTCAATTAATGCTAATATTATTAACTGCTTTTATTCCATGACACATACTATCTTCTTCTTCATTAGGGATATGGCAATAACTGACACCATATTAATCTCCCTGTAGGAGGGGTTGGCACTCAGTACAAATGTTAAGTTCACTAACAACTCCCTGAATTTCAAGTAAATTACCAAGCCATCTCAAATCTGCCAAAGACATAGAAATCATTTCAAGGCTATAAATTAGCAAAGATGGGCCATAAAAACTCAAGATAAGGGCTTGAAACACAATGTTACTCACCAAAGTGTTGTGTCTCAGGGTGTTTTACAACATCCTAACAAACATAATGATGAACTAAATCTGCCTATTGACAGGCTCCATAGAATGGGTGGCTACCTGAAGCATCTTTAGGGTAGAATAAGGTGTAAAACCATTATCATTATCATAGGTGTTCTGATTAGGTAAAAGGGCTGTCTGTAGATTTCATCACCACTCTACAACACATGTATACACACACACACACACACACACACACACACACACACA
>NC_064812.1:21654375-21701600 GCF_023721935.1 Panthera uncia | reverse complement strand
TTTTTTTTTTCTTTGAGACATTCAAATGTGTAGTCAAACACATTTCTGAGCTTTGTCGCAAGCTTTATCTTTCCAAATCCTACTTTTGACACTCTTTTGCTTCAATTCAAATCATCTGGTCTTTCTGGTTTGACAAAGAATAACGGTGACCTCCTAAATCATTCCCCCAAAACTCATCTGGATAAAGAGCAGCAACTTAAACCACACACAATCTACACATTCTGCATATATAAGCAACAGAAAAAAATAAAACTATGAGCTTGAAACACAAGTAGGAATATACTTTTTAAATCCAGTTCTGAAAAAGAGGCAGGCACAGATATTAAAGAGGTCTTAGGAAACAGGAGCAGGGACATGGGGAGGACAGAGTCCAAACAGAATTGCCCCAAAGTAACTCCCACCATGAAAGCCCCACCATGAGTTGAAAGACACTGAGAACAAATTTAAAATCTAGTAGATCAGAGCTCTAGCTGAAAAGGAAGAGATTTGAATACAAGGAGAACCCAAAGCAACACTTCTGGATGGGGAATGGAGCAGCCTGAGAAGGACATATGCTCCCTGGTACCTAGTGATGAAGGGAAAAAGGAAATAAAAGTAGGAAACTGTCGTGTGTGTGTCTGTGTGTGTGTGTGTGTGTGTGTGTGTGAGAGAGAGAGAGAGAGAGAGAAAGAGAGAGAGAGACAGAGAGAGAGAGAGAGAGAGAGGCAGAGACAGAGAGAGACAGAGAGAGAGAGAGAGAGACAGAGAGAGAAAGGATATCATAAGCAGAATAAATATAAATCCTCCTCCCACAAAACCAGCAAAATTAGAGAAACTGTACTTCACTATCCCAACACAAGAGGGCAGTCTTGAACTAAGGTACCTAGTAAACTTCTCAAAACTCATTTTTGGGTGGATACAACTGCCTTTGCTGGTTTGGAAAATTAGACATTCAAAATAAACAGAAAAAGCAAATGGCATCCACACAAAATTAGACTAAAGAGAAACAAAATATAAACTAAAATATATCAGCTGTTAAAAAAAGCTCCTCAAATGTTAATCATGAAGTAAAAGAAAAGGTAGGGGGTGTATAACATGATATTTCCACCTGAATTAAATACCTGAAAATAAGAACTTGCAGATGTGAAATAAATACCTCAAATCAGAAATTAAAACTCATAACCAATATGAACAAAAAGCCAGGAAGATACAAGATGACCAAACCCAGGAAAGAAATTGTAGAAAAACTCAAATTCATCTTAGAAATGAAGACATTAAAAATTGCCTGACAAAGAAAATGTTGCATTGAAATGTAATGACTCAGAAAGTCAAGAGAATAAAAACAGCCAAGAGAATGAAAATAAAATTAAAAAAGAACCAAGAGAAAGTATTTGGTGTAGGCAAAGATCTAATATACCTATAATTGGAGTCCCTGAAGAAGAAAAACAAAACAATGCAACAGAACAATATTTTAAAGCATAATCCAAGATATTTTTCCATAAATAAGGGAAGGACTATTTCCAAGTATTGAAAGGACACACTGTGTAGTGAAAATTGATCTGATCTGGAGTAGTTATATCTGAGACATATTAATAAAACTATTAGACTTTAAAAAAGAAGTCTAAAGCCAAAAACGAACAACACAGAAAAACCACAAACAAAAACCACATCATTTATAAAGGAAAGACAATCAAATCAGGAGCATCTGGGTGGCTCAGTTGGTTAAGTGTCTGACACTTGATTTCAGCTCAGGTCATGATCTCACAGTTTGTGGGATCCAGCCCTGCATCAGGCTCTGCAGTGGCAGTGAGGGGCCTGCTTGGGATTCTCTCTCTCACTCTCCCTCGCAGTCCTTCCCCACTTTCATGCAATCTCTCTACCTCAAAGTAAATACATAAACTTATTTAGAAAAACACAAAGGAAAGACAATCAGATAGGCAGAAAGACTTCCCTACAACAACATATAAAGCCAGACGAGGAGAAACATTTTCAAAAAACTCATATCTACCAATTATCTTCACAGTAACACCTAGATTGGTGTTTGATTGGATAGGACTGTATGTAAACCAAGCTGACACATAAAACTGGCCAGCAGACTAGTGATAACCTGATTAGGTTTCTAGATGAAACAACAGTCACAAGGGAATGCTAATGTCACTAGGGAGTTTCTATGTACCATTCAATTTACCTCAACAACCTCCCTCTCCTGACAATACTGTCCTCTCTGGGAGCACTTTTCAAACTTCATGGTGTGTTAAGAATCTCCTCAGGATTGGGACACCTGGTTAAGCGTTGGACTTCAGCTCAGGTCATGATCTCGCAGTTTACGAGTTCGAGCCCTGCATTGGGCTCTGTGCTGACAGCTCAGAGCCTGGAACCTGTTTTGAATTCTGTGTCTCCCTCTCCCTCTGCCCCTCCCCTGCTCATTCTCTGTCTCTCTCTCTCTCAAAAATGAATAAAACATTAAAAATTGTTTTAAATCTCCTCAGGATCCCGCTCAAAATGTAGATTCTGATTTAGCAGCTTGAGGCCTGAGATTCTGTATTTCTAACATTCTAACGAGTTCCCAGGCAAAGCTGCTGCTGCTAGGCTAAGAACATGCCCTTAGAGTACAATTGCTGAGACCCCCAAATGCCCATACTAGTTTTCTATCACATCACAAAAGCTTCCTTTCCACGATGTGCCCAAGAGTCCCCTTGAAGAGCTCATCTGTGGTTGGCAAAGGATGGACACTCTTGACACTGCACTTGAAACTGAAGCATGTCCTTCCCTCGACATTACACTAGGCATTAGCACCTTATACCAGATTTAATATGGCCTCTCATCATCTTGGCTTTTAAGTGTACTCAAACAGCTATTTCCTCAGGGCATGTTATCTGCCACCTGGATAACTGGGTGATAGCCTCATAGATCTGTAACCACTCTTCTTTTATCCAACCTTCTTGGTTTAGGGCACACTGATCTTATTCCTTCCTACTGTGATGATAATGATAACTCTGAGGCCTTGTTGCCCTTCCCTGTCACGAAATCTGGTCTGGGTTACTAGTGTCCACTCAAAGAGATTTTAATAACTTTCGATATTGAGGGAAAAAAAGAGCTAGAGACTATATTTTTATGCCCAGAAGTTACCTTGGCTCATTAGATAAAACTGGCCCTCCCCACCTGTATTGGTTAGCTATTTCTGTGTAACAAAGAACACAATATCTCATAAGCATATTGTTATAGTCTCAGTTGTGTCCCAAAGAAATCAGTATGCTGAAGCCCTAGCCCCCAATATCTCAGATGGGACTACATTTGGAGATAGGGTCTTTAAGTATTTAAAGTAAAATAAGGTCATAAGGGTGGGTTCTACTCTTATATTAGTTCCTTATAAGAAGAGATTAGAACACCGACATGTGTACACATGGGGGAAAGTGCTACGTGAGGACACAGTGAGAAGATAGCCATCATAAGCAAAAAAGGGAGGCCTCAGAGTAACCTAAACTTGCTGACACCTTGATATTCAACTTCTAGTTTCCAGAACTGAGAGAAAATAAATTTTTGTTGTTTAAACCACCCAGGCTGTAGTATTTTGTTATGGAAGCCTTAGAAAATGAATGCACATATGCATTCATTTGCTGCTTGTGTTTCGGTAGGTTGGCTGGGATGATTTTGCTGATCTCAGTTGGACTTCTTTGAGCATCTGTTCCTAGACTGGAGGTCAGCTGATGTAGATTAGGCTCATCTCAGCTCACCTGGGTAGCTCTACTTCAAACCGTAAGGCTGCTCGTCAACTAGGTACTTTTTCCCTAAGTGTATCTCTTCCTCTTTGGATAGCCTGGGCATGTTCTTCCCATGAAGAAGACAGTGGCACAAGAAAGCAAGCAGAAACCCACTGTAATGCTTAGGGCCTATGACTGGAAGTGTCACACTGTCTCTTCCTCCTATATGCCACTGGGTGAAAAAAAGAGTTAGAGACTATATTTTTATGCCCAGAAGTCATCTTGGATCATTAGATAAAACTGGACTGAAGCAAGTCATATATCCAAAGTCAAGGTGTAGGGAAATACTCAGCATACACAAGGTCATGAAAAACATGTGAATGTAGAGGCTAGTAATTCAGTCTACCACAGCCAGTGAGTACTCTTTAAGCTCAGCATGGTTACAATAGCCAAGATTTGTGGCATATTCACTATAGCCAAGACTTGGAGACAACTGAAATGTCCATAGAGAGATGAATGGATAAAGAAAATGTGATATATAAATATAATGGAATAGCCATTGAAAGTCTTTTATAAACCTTAAAACTTGCCATTTGCAACAACATGGACAGACATTATGCTAAGTAAAAAACGTGAGGCACAACAGGACAAAAATGTATGATTCCACTTAGATCGGTATCAAAAATAGTCAAATTCATAGAGGTAGAGGATAAAATCGTATTTGCCAGGGCAGGGAATGTGGAGTTACAATTCTATAGGCTTGTTGTACAACATAGTGCCTATAATTTTCAACACTGTGTTATATACTTAAAAACTTGTTAAGAGGGTAGGTCTCATGTTAAGTGTTCTTACCCCCCCTACACACACACACACACACACACACACACACACAGCAAGAGGACACAAGAAATCCTTTGGAGGCAATGGATATATTTACCTTATGTGTGGTATTGGGTCATGGGTATATGTACATATCCAGATTCATCAAAATGTATATATTAAATATATGCAACTTTTTATATACTAAGTATACCTCAATAAACTTTAAAAATAAAAATAAAGATGCAGGGAATATCTTATTTGCCTTTGAATCCAAAGAGGCTAGCATAGCTCCTAGCGTACTGTGACACTGAGAAGGGTACTGTAATATGGTAATAAAGCATACGATATTGCATCAGGCTCCCTGGATTCAAATTCTAACATTTACTGGTTGGGTGATCTTTAGAAACTCACATAACTTCTCTGTACCTCTTTTCATCATGTGTAACTGGGGACTAAATACTACATGTCTCCCAAATTGTTGTAAGACTTAGAAGAGTCAATATTCAGAAAGCCATTCAAACAGTACCTAGCATATAACACAGATTCACTAAATGTCAAATAGTTTACATTGTAAATGTTTGGTTACTTGCCCTCCTCTCCCCTCCCACACTACCTCTTCTCTCTAGACCGTGAGCTCCTTTAAAATAAGTATTCTGCCTAAAATTGTCCTATGCGAGGTATCATGGAAGAAGCACAGACCTTGCTGTGAATCTTAATCTTGTTACTAATTAGAAGTTACTTAATTCCTCTTAACCTTAGTCTCTATGTCCACTTACTCATCCATCAAACATTATCTCCTCTACTAGAGTGTAAGCTCTATAAAGTCAAGGATCATATCCACTTTGCATTTAACTTCATTCCCACAGGCTAACATAGTTCACAGTGGACTAGTGATAATTTTTGATAAATGCACATATAAATAAATAAGCGCTTAGTATTTACCAGGCATTGGGTATAGCCATCTAGGATAGAATGAGGAATAAGGCATGATCTTAGCCTTGCCAGAGTCTGTCATAAGGAAACAAAGAATAATAATGACTGCTCATAAGATTATTGTAGAAATCAAGGAGATCCTATAAGAACTGCTGAGCAAAGTCCCTGGCACATAGTAAGATGCTCAAGGTTGGGGTCCTAACAGTGGTCCCATTAAAGGCATATATATTCCATATTTTAATATGACACATTACTAGTGTAATGTATGAAAAAGATCTATGAGGCAGAAATGCATCATTTAGTTTGTGTGCCCAGTTTTAAGCAAAATGGTAAATGAAGTAACACTTGAATAATGTAAGAAATATCCTGGAGCTGTTTAATGTTGAACTCTGATTGCAAGAGTAAGTAAATGTGTAAGAAAGTGAGTGAAAGAATAAATGAAGATATGAATAAGTGAATGAATATAATGGGGCAATACCTGAACACAATAGCAAAGAAAGAGGTGATGCTGCATTTAAATAGTGCTTTCTCAGCTAAAGCTAAATCATTTTCCTGATTTGCACAGCCTGTGCCTCAGCCAGAAACAACCTTCCCTGGAGGGTTCACAGCCTCTGAGAGCAGATATTCTCAGAGGAAGTAAGATGATTCATGAGATGGCTCTTAGGGAGACTGTCAGAAATAAAATCTCTCAGAAAAAAAAGAGGGGAGACCAACAGAGAGAGAGAGCCCAGAGTGATTCAGCAGATTCATTTGCTCTTGATCATTCATTTAGTGCTATTTCTAGGCAAGATATAGTCTAAAGGGAGATAAAATGATACTGAAATGAGTTTACAAGGCTGGTTAGCCAAGATACGTAAAGGGACTTTGTCTCAAGATGATGCAAGGGAAGGAAGTTTGGCTTCAATAATCCCTGAGGTTTTGGAGGTGAGGCCTTCTAGAACCTTCCTCTTGGCGAAATAACTACACAATTTGAAGAGTTCTATACTATCTCTTTTTGAACCAACCGATAGGATTTTTACACAACATAATTCACACAATTTTGTGCACAATTCACACCTGAATGGGTAAAATGGCCTCTCTCTTCCTGGTGTGAATCGTGAAAAACAGTAACATTTTATCTGATTGAAGGAATCACAGAATCATAGAATTTCATAGTTGGAAAGGTCCTAAGGGTCACAGAGTCCTCATTCTTCACTGAGCATTGAGGGGGGTGAGGAATTTTATGCGTTTCTGAACATGTGAGTCTCTAATGACAGCCCAGAAGAATAAGTTTAGGATGAAGGAGATGTTTACTAACCTGGCAATTAACTAATGAGATTAAATATTAAGAGCATTATAATGAGTGAGCTAAGGGCTGACTTTTGCAGCAGATATTTTAGAAAATATTTGTTTTTGTTATCTACTAGAATTATTGACACTTTCCCTGTAACTGCTTTTCAAATCTCAAGCAGAAGCATTTACTAAGAGTGGCTCCAAGATCCTATCTTTACTTTCAGGGCCAGCATTTTTCAAAATATGTCAGCAATGTTAGAACTTTGATTTTAGGGTTTTATGCTGAGATCTCTTCCTACCTGTACAAAGCCTGGAGGACAAATATAGTTGGTCCAGGCATTGAATGTGAAGGTTTTTCTGTGTGCTTCTGGCTCCTATAAAACAGTAATTTCTCTAACAATTTAGAGCTTCAGAAATCTCACTTCACAATACGCTGCTGCTGGATTCAGGTGAGGTCAAGGGTAATGTGCAGAGGGTATGTGTTCATTCAATCAGGATTTATTGAATAACTATCATGGGTTAGTACCTGTAATACAGACATGAATAATAATATCATCAGTACTATAGAAATATGAACAATGGTGTCACGGCAAGGAGGGCGACTAAGGCCACTTGTGTGGGAAGCAGAGCAAAACAATTTTGAACAGTCTTGAAGAATGACAGAAAAGGTTCCTGGTGGAGACACAGGGAAAGGTATGCCAAGCCGATTTTTATTGGTATCATTAACAGCTAACATTTATCGAGTGCTTTCCATGGCCACATGCTGTGCTAAGGGCTTTATGAGCATTTGTTCAGTTCACCCTCACAACCTCACAAAGTAGATACTATTTTTACTCTGTTCTTTTAATAGATGATGGAATTGAGAACTCAAGAGGTTAAGTCCTCTATTCAAGTTCACATAGCTAATGAGTGGCAGTCTGGATTAGAACTCTGGTCCTTTTGACCCAGAATGAAATATTCCACAAAATGGTTAACATTCCATTTTTTGATTTTGATGTTTACTCAACAATCCAGTGATCATTAAATTTCCTAAATTTACCATTAATGGGACAAGGTCACCTCCAAACGTGAACCTCAATATTCCAGTCACTACATGGATATTACAAACTTAAAATGTACATCTCTTTATATGGACGGACAAACTGCATTTCTGTTTTATGAAACTGAGCATCCGAAGCTGGATTGAGATTTCAGCTAGATTACAAGGCTTGGAGTAACTCTTCATTGAAGATTTCTATGTGATTTCAAAAGCAGTCATGAAGCACATGATCTGGAGGCAGGTTCTAAATCAAGTCAAATCAAGAACTGAAGAGAAAACCAATAAGAGAGGCTAAAAGGACCAAAATTCCAGGCCTTGCTAGGAATGTGAAAGGAGGTGTGAATGGTTTTAAAAAGTAAGTCACAGAAGAACACTCTGAACCTCTTAGCAAGCAACTCAGTTTTGTATTTCATTCCTAGCACCAAGGACAATGATGTCACCTATTAACGGACAAAATCACCTCAACACTTTCCCAGAGGAAAGAAAAAATGAAAAGTTGGCATCCCATTTCTGAAAGGTTGCTGTTCTTTATTAAGGTTCTGAATTTTTGTCTTTACATTTGGTTATATTATCATTGTCTTATTGCTCAATATTTTGTCATGTTTATATAGAAATGCATGCTGTAGAGGATAAAGTCTGTTCTGCATTCTGCAGAATGCAGTGTGGTGCATCACAGTGTGCTGGTGATACTGGCCCTGGCCCATTGATGCTATCATGTCCCTATGGTCTGTAAGTTATTTGGTAATTCTTGGAAAGCCATACATAGGCATTAAGGAGAAAACAATTGTTTATTGAATGACTCATTTGTTCACCCAGCAAATATTTCTGGAGTATCTCCTATATGCCTGGCACAATTTGAGAATAAGGGATACAATGGTAAACAGAATAGACAGGGTGCCTGTCCACAGGGTGTTTGTATTTTAGTGAGGAAGCCAACAATAAACTTACAAACAAATATCAAATTGTCAAAGCCTTTGATGGTGCTATGAAGAACAAGATTCGGGTAATGTAGTGGAGGGCAATGGAGGAAATGGGTGGTGTGTGTTCCTTTTGATGAGGTAGTTAGGGACAGCCTCTCTGAAGAGATAGTACTTGAGCTCATACTTGAAGTCCACCATACAATGAGACAGGGAAAGAAAGTCCTGGCAGAAGTAATCTTTAGATCAAAGATGCCGGAGCTGTAGCAAGTTTAGTGTTCAAAGAACAAATATGTAGGCTTGATTAGGGAAAGCTATAAAGACCTTGGGGCTCCCGAGGGAATTTTGCCATATTGGATAAGTGCTTAGCAGGCTTTAAATTTCCAGAAGGCACTGAGACTTTGGATCAGTAGCTTTCTAGGCAGCTATATTTTTTTGGACGCTAAAGGTGAAACATCCACAGATGGCTGCTGAGCTAAGTTCTGCCCTCCTACTTGAGTGTCAAAATACTCATTCTTGTATTTTTTGTTGCCCAGAAAAGCAACAGTTAAGAGATGGCATCTGGAGTTAAAGAGACTAGCTTTTAATTCTCACTCTCTACCAGGTACTATCTTGGACAATTAATTTAAGCCAGTCTTTTCCCTCCACTTCTTTTTCCTCTTCTTGCTATTTATCACAGACACATCTGTGCACTGTCTCACATTCTCTTGGCCTCACTTCTGATTCCAACTGTGGTTATAGCAAATGGTTCTTAGGGTCTTTGACTCACTGGCAACATCTCACCTCAAGGATATACCACCTATTTTTCCCCCCTATGTTTTGGGTCTTCTCTGACATGGTGGTATAGCGAATAGGAGGACACTGCTCTTTCCTCATGTGCAGCCTGGAAGTGAAGGAAAATTAATGCCCTGAGGGCACCCTTCAACCAGTAAGTGAAGGAGTTTGAGAATCTTAACCCTTGAGGTTCTCCTAAATACTCCACCCAGGCAAAAGGAATTCCCCCTTATTCGCAAAAAGCAACTCCCATTGCCTAAACACCTTGACAAGGCCTTAACTGAGGCAGATGCCTTACAGAGCATTGCTTTTTTTCTCTTCAAAATCCACTACCACTCAACTCTTTTTTTGCCAAGAACAAAAACTTGGGTCTTGTCTCAGCATAGCCTGAACAAAGATTCAGGATTTAATGCTCTGGCAAAGAGACCTGGAACCAGTTCAAATCCACTGTTGGATTCCTTAAAGATTGTCCACAATGATGGTGCACACTAAATGAGGTGGAGATGCCAGAACTGCCTAGACAGAAAATGGAAGGAGCCAAAAGGCTAATAAGGGATGTGAGAATGTTAGAATGGATTTATTATGTGAAACCAGAAAACCCCACTAACTGACTATTCAGCGGAAGGACCCATAGATAGAGACTCCTTTACCAAGACCACAATGAAGACTCCATGAAGAGTAGATTTTAGAAGCTCAGTGGAGACTTCTATCTGTTGGTGCTGTAGTAGAATTGCTATCTTCTTGTTAGACTGCTAAATATCAGTGGGTTATTAAATGATCTAATGATCTCAGAATAGCAAAGGCAAAATGGCAGTACTCAACCATTAGAGGCAAAGTAGATGTGATTATTATAATGGGAAGGGCCAAGATAACAATCAAAGTGACTTTACCTGAGGGATTCTATGGTAATGGCTCATAGATTAGAATGTTCCAGGGGACAAGATAGATGGACAGCTAACAAAGATGTTATTCAACTTGAATTAATGTAACCTCCTCTGTACCACCCAACAACAACAACAACAACAACAACAACAACAGCAACAGCAACAACAACAACAAAATTGAGAGCTGGCTGATGTCAGCCAACACAATGAAAACCTGTAGTCCTTCACTCAAATTCCAGATCTCTATTAGTTCACATACCCACAGGTTATCAATTGAAGAGGAGGCTTGTTTCTCTTAAGGAATAATATATATATAAAGAATAATATATATATAAGGAATTACATATATAAATGTGTATGTATACACACACACACACACACACACACATATATATATATATACATATTCTTTAAAATTGATTTACTAGAGTAACTATACAAAAGGAACATGGTATACTTAGACCATTCAAGGACAGTTGAATACTGGATCTAAGCTGACACGGATACAGAGGATCCAAGATACTATCCAGGAGCTCCAGAAGGAAGCTAACAAAGGTCAGGTGATGAACAGTTCTGACATAAGTCCATTCCACAGAGGGTTCATTGAGTCCACAGATTCATCTTCCAATTCCCTAGTGTACAATTGAGGTAGTACACTTAACAGCTGGCAGAACACTTATTATTTCCTGACCTATGGAGTACAAGTCAAAGTTACAGGAAACTCCTGAGATTGCCTCTACCCTCTTGCCAAGAAACTTAAGCATAAGAAATACTCCATTCCAAGAGGAAATGTGGAGAATAGCCCTATCATCAGACTTAAAGGATGCAAAGATAATGCTCCCTACATATCCTTATTAAATTCACCTATATTCACCTGTATAGACCCTGAAGAAAAAAAGCCTATGAGTCATGGTGGAAGACAGTAGACTCATAAACTTCACCAAGTGTTATGGCCATCCCAATAAACCTACTGTGCTGAATGTAAAATCTTTGTGAAACAGAGCAACACAGACTTTGGTACTGGGTATGAGGCTACTGATTTTGTGAATGTGTTCTTCCCTAATTCTAACAGAAAGGAGAGTCAGACTTTCTGTCATGACAGAGTCAACAGGAACCTTGACACTTCTCAGGAATTATACTGGTCCACAATATTGAAGATATCATGCATATTAGACTTGGTGAACAGAAAGTAGTAAGTATTTTAGTACCTTAGCAAGATAAATACATGTCAGAGGGTTGGAGATAAACCCCATAAAGAACTAACTACATACCACATTAGTGAATGTTTTAGGGGTCCAATTGTCTAAGACATGCTGAGACATCTAAGGAGGAGGGCAACTTCTGCATTTTGTACCTTTTACTGCTAAGAAGGAAGTATGGCATTTGGTACACCTCTTTGGATTTTGGATTTCTAACTATATTTTGAGAATAGCTCTCCAATCCATTTATCTGCTGACTTGAAATACTGACAGTTTTGAATGGGACCCAGAGTGAAAGAAAGCTCTGCAACAGGTCTTGGCTGTGTTGCTAGCCTCTCTGATATCTGAGCCGTATAATTTGGCAAAGCCAATGGTTCTAGAACTATCTGTGATATATAAGGATGCTGTCTGGAACTTCTGTCAAACTTCAATAGGAAAGCACAGCACAGACCCCTACCATAGCAGAGAACTAGTTATTATTTAAAAAGCACCTCCTGGAGTGCTGTTGGGTCCTGGTAAAGACTGAACACCCAACGGGGGCACCTGGTTGGCTCAGTCAGTTAAGCATCCAACTCTGGATTTCAGCTCAGGTCATGATCTTATGGTTTGTGAGTTCAATCCCTTGATTCTCTTTCTCCCTCTCTCTCTGCCCCTCCCCTTCTCTCTCTCTCTCTCTCTCAAAAATAAATAAATAAACTTAAAAAAAAGACTGAGCACCCAACAACAGATTACCAGGTAAGTGAAGCCATCAAACATGAGGTAGATATGATCAGATTCTTCAAATCATAATATTGGGCACAGCAACAATCTACTATACACTGAACAATATAAATTGTATATTTAGGATAAAGCCCAAAGAGGTCTAGAGACATATGTAAGCTATACTTAAGACGTGCTTCAACATATTAATGATGCTTCTTCCACAGTTTACATCTATGACCTCATATCACCTGATTTCCTGTGAATAAAAGTAGAGGCAGAAAACAATAACAAAAACAAAACCTAGCTTACAAGTTCTTTTTTTCCCCACTATGTTGATTTGAGCTGAAAATAGATGGTACTTCAGTATAGTCCTATTCAGGCTACATTCTAAAAGACTGTGGTAAGGTAAATCCTCTAAATGGAGAATTGTGAGAGTGCATTTGACTATTCACTTTGTATGAATTGAGAAATGACTTGAGTTAATAACATACACAGATCTTTGAGCACTGGCGAAAGGCTTGTCTACTTGGTTAGGGGCCTAAAGGAGCAAGATTAGATCAGAGACGAGGGTATACAGACATACCAATGAAAGTGGGGAAAAAATATGGACATTTTTATTTTCTGTGAATGTCCACCAGAGACCCTCCATTGCGAGGAGGTCCTTAAGTGGGTGGACAAGATGATGCACCATCCCGTGGTTGTCAGCCAGCCTCTATCCTTGGCCACGCTTGTGATTGTCAATGGGCCCATGAACTGAGTAGCCATGGTGAGAGAAATAAAGCCTATGGATGGGTCCAAAGTTTGGGGTCCTTCTTATCTAGGCTAACCTAGCTTCTGACATGCCCAAAATGCCAGCAAAAATCAACACTGCATCCCTTGATAGGGCACCATGTCCCCAGAATATCTGCCAGTAACTTTGTGGCAAGTTGCTTACATCAGGCCTCTTTCATCCTCAAGGGAGTTTCAATTCATCTTTAAACGAAATGGCACTTACTCCAGATATGTCTTAGCATTCCCTGCTGTACTTCCTCTAGTATCACCATCCAAGGACTTACAGAATGCTAGATTTGTAGGCATGGGATCCCATACCGTATTGCCCATCAAAGAGATACACTTTATAGTATAGAAGTTATAACAGTGGAGCAATGACCATGAAACATATGGAATCTTAACCGTATTCCACATCACTCAGGACCAACCAAACTAATAGAATAGTGAGAAGACCTATTAAAGTCTCAGCTAAGCCACCAGCTTGGAATGTGGTATGGTCTTCAAGGAGGAAGCAAATGCTTTAAACTAATGGCTGATACGTCCTTGCTTTTCACAATTGAAAACAAACACAACCACTGTTAACATTGTTTGCATGTGTGACCAAATTTGTTTGTTTGTTTGTTTGTTTTAAGCAGGAGGAGGTGCCATTGCTTAGTGGATAGAACTCACACTTTGAAGCACTTTGAAGGTATTTAAAGTTAAAGGTATTTAAAGATTATTAGATGAGCCATAAGGGCAATGAGTTTATCTGTTTTCTACCGGTCTATCTTATCTATTCATTGCTGCATTTCTGGTACCTAGAAAAAGTGTCTGGCAATTAGAAGACACTTGAAAAAGTATTGCTGATGCAATGTACACATAACATTTAATATATTCAATGCTTAATAAAAGGTTCTCATGATTATTATTTTTCATCCATATTGTGTGGCACAGTTCATTAGTCTAACTGTCACTGTTCTAACTTATAATACCATCTCTGAGGCTTCCACATTCATGGTCTGTTCAAAGTGAATTAGCCTAGGAAAGATGGCTGGCTTTGCCATTGCTGCTGCTGCTGCTGTTCGTCTCAGCCTCTCACAGCTGCATTGATCAGTATGAAATTGGGCTTTAGCATGTCATTATGGGGCCTCTTCCACCCTACCCTGCTTGTGGCCTCAACACTTAGATCCACTGTTCAGCTTTTGCCTGGGCGCCCTGCTGACATCCAAACTTAAGAAAATCCTCCAAATGCATGAACACCATAATTACACAGACTTAGACTTCTCCCTTCTGAGATAATTACAGAAATGAATTGTGTTTCTCAAACAGATCAGATCATACAGTTTTGGGGAAGGGTATCTTGGTAGGCATAAGGGATTTCAGACTTATTCTGGCTGCACGCCCAAAATCAGTGATACAAGGAGCCCTTTGCTTTAGCAGAGAGAAGCTTCTGTCAGAATCCTTATGGGAAATTTGTACAAGCAATTCCTACCCTCATAAACAGGAATCCTGCTGGCAATTTGTTCTGTAAGGAAAACAGAAAAAGTGCTGATATAGCTTCATCAGGACCTATACCCTGGGCTTCATCAAGAAAAGAGATAATTGAAACAATTCCTGATTTGTGGCCTGAAGGGGTTTGTCGCTTTCTCATTCCATCTTGCACAGAAGTTCTGAGCTGAGAATAAGGAAAATAAATCTAATGAATAAAATGTTGCAGGGATTGTGATTCTAGAAAGACAAAGACAAAGACAAAGGAAAGATCACTTTCTCAGTTCATTTGAGTTTGAGGGTCCAGGATGCAACTCATAAACACCTTTGAGTGGTAAGCTTTATGACCCCCTCTCTATTCTTGTCTCAACCCCTGCACTTGGAGATGAGCCAGTTTGTATCCCAGCCTGGAAAATTAGTGTTGTCACAGGGAGGTGAGGTGAGATGCATGTTGGACCACTGACACATCTTTTGTGGGGAGGTGAGAAACCAGGTTTCAGTAGCATCAATGTCACCAGGATATAGGATGGTGTGAGTAGGGGCATTTCAGACACAGAAGCTTCAAGGGACTAAGATGATTTTCAGTGTCCATCTGGCCAGTGGCATGCAAGAACGAAGATCTAAGTGGTAAAGAATATCTAGTAAAGGTGAACAATAGTTGGCTCTGAGTTTGTCCATGTATATGTCTCCTATCAGGTAGAAATATGAGGAGAGAAGGGTTCAGCTTTGAGAGAGAAGGCTTCCAAGAGCCAGGCAAGATGCTGGATAGAATTCAGAGAAATACCCTAAGCTGAACAGGGGTGTTAAATAGGAAAACTAAATAGAAACCATGAAGGAGGAAATAAAAATAAAGAACCCATGGCTAGGACTCATAAAACAGAGAAAAAGAAAAGGCTATATAATAAAGGACTCTCCAGATTCTCATTCCTGGTACATGGGGTCCTGAATCAGGTTGGCAGTAAGGTCACTCAGAGGGCATGTGACAGGCCATCAATATTAGCTGGACTTGGGGTCTAAGAAATGAGACTAAGTTCCAAGGGCCATTAGATAGGGGAAGAGAGGGCAAGGCTGCCAACATACCTCTTCATCAGAACTATCTCAGGATCTGAGATGAGTCTGGAGTGAGCAAATGGGGCTTTGTAGCTTCTATTTATTGAGGGAATACTATATATCAGGCCCTGGACTAAATACTTTACAACCATTATCTCTTTTTTACTCCCAGGAAATACAGTGGGAAGCTGTAGAAAACTATGGCATTTCTGGTAGTCAGATTTGCATGGCTATCTACTAAGAAGCTATAATATGCTTACAGCACTACTATAGCAGGATAATTTTCACCTAATTAAGAGAACAGAAATTTTGCTTATTCAACCAAGTACAGCTTTACTGTATACAGCATACACTTTCTGAATCAAGCAAAATAAAGAATGACATTGAGATGTATAACAATAACCTTAAAATGACATATCTGTCATATGTAATTGTGCATTATTTCATGTGTCCCCTCCATCTGAGTGAGCAAAAAACTAACTTGGAAAGGAATGATTTTTTCTCTGATCAAGATAGTTTTCTGGGATCTCCCATTGCTCTCAGACATGCTACTTGTGATTTTCAGTTAAACTAGCATTGGTATTGCTAGTACTTTAAAACTACTAATTGCTTCACGTCCCCTTTTCTGTGTGTCCTCCCTTTATTTTACCCTCTATAGTACAACAAAAGACTATTTTCAGGGGGGTAAAATAGCAATCAACTTCCATGGCAATAGTGTCATATGTATGATGCAGATTGTGCCAGAGAGGATTCAATCAAATGAGAATGTTGGCATTACCTAGCATATATAGGTATGTCCATTTCTGATTGGGTTTGATGTTCTGCTTTGGTATTTTGTTTATGTGGTTTTGATGTCAAAGTAGCAAAGTGTTTCTTGAGAAGAGCAGAAACCAGAATCCTTGGTACCTTTTTTCATTACAGTTATGGTCAGACTGGAGAGTGAGGTATAGTCTGATAGTTTAGACAGAGGTGTGTGCCTTTCCCACTAAGCGTATATACTTTTTTGATGGACTCTGGTGAAAGCTTCCACGCTCACCATTTAAGCCAAATTTGCTCAGGTTCTCTGACTCTATTAGGGTACCCTGACAAAGTAATGTATGTGATATACAGACTGCCAGCTAAAATTTTACCACTGAAATTTGAGATCTAAATATTCTAATATACATCACAAGTGATTACATTGCTAAGTTTCTAAAAGAGGAATGGTTTACTCTGTGGCATTCTCTGACAATTAGTGTAATTTTTTTTCAGAGAATATACCTCGAATTTTTGCCATAGAAGATAAATGCTTGGTTCTAGGCCACCTACATGTGTCCTTGGATGGGAAGGACAGAAGTAGGAATGCTGATGTAAATGCTGACCATACCCTTTGTATTATTTTATTAGGTTCATGTATTTTTTAAATTTTTTACATTTTTAAACTCCAGTATAATTAACATAGAGTATTTTATAGTTTCAGGTGTACAATACAGTGATTCAATAATTCTGTACATTACTCAGTGCTCATCATGATAAGTATACTCAATCCCCTATCAGACTATGTTTTTTTGAAAGATAGTGCCTTTACCCTTGACTCATGTTTCCATGAAGAGGGACATAATCAGTATAACATTCTTGATTTTCTCTATGCCCTCACTAACTTTTCCTTATGAGAGAAGGATTAAATTATCTGATTCATAAATTTAGGAGTAAAAACTGGACAACTATGGCTGATTCCCTTCCCTCCTTCTCTTCTTTGGATCTACGGGATTTGGGGAAGATACACTCTAGTCTGTTCTTGGTCATTCAATGAGCTTCACAGTAGCAGCCCTGATCTTGTGTGTGAAAGGCTGTGGTTGACCAGCAGTACCTGACATTGAGTGACTAAGTCTGGACTTTAATGGAGTTAAGCATTAAAAAGCCCATTGTTGCCTTATGTGTAAGACTCATTTTCCCATAAATCCATCAGTAATGAACTAGGCACTTTAATCTCCATCTGCCTGATTCCTTGCTTGTCTCCCAGCAAAGAATTTAGGCAGGAAACAGAATAACATACTCTATTAGGCTGCACTCAAACACCAACATATGCCATCAATAATTTTCACATTGTTTAGATTTACCAAGTTCTCTCCTTTGGTGAACTCCCAAATAGCACCATAAATGCTACTGCAAAGTGGGAGTAAACTGCAACATTCTAAAAATGCATTCTTATTACGGCCTCCCCCCTCCCATAATATCCCCTTATTTTTTTTAGTCATAAGGCATCTCTTTCCCTAGAAGTATTAATGTTAGATATTAGTATTAATCTTAGATACCTTTGAGACATGTCTGATGTATGACCAAGGAGTAAGTCTAAGATAATTGGAGAAATAGGCCAATGGTAAATTTATACAAAATAACCAAAGAGCGGTTCACTTCTTTAAAAGATAAAATTCAGATTTTTAAAGTTATGAGATTTTACAAAATGAAAGGTAAAACCCCTAAATAGCAATAAATATCATTCCAGAGCCTGGAAGCCTTGGAGCATGGGTAGGGAGTTAGAATGAAATCACTCCAGGTTTTCACTCCAAAATGCTTTCTTACATTTGACGAGGCTGGGAAATGCACACAGTTGGCATACAATATGGAAACTACAGTTTAGATGGACAATAAGCAATTATCAGTAGGCTTAGAGGTAGGTAAAGCAGATAATAATTCAGGAATTCAAAAGTTGACCACCAGGTTTTCAGGTTTCGATTTTGCTCAGCAACATTTTAAATGATTCCCTTGTCTCATTTTTCTCTTGAGCAGAAACAGAAGTTATGTAACCAAAATGACAGGTTTTAATGGTCTTTTTGAAAGAAAGTCTTCAGCTCTATATATGTAGGCTTAAGAAATGTTATTAAAACTTATGCCAAAATAGATCCCATTCAGATAAAAATCAAGCACTTTATAAGTGAATTTTTAGTGAGGTTTTCTCATTCTCATTCTAATGCCATGTAGTTGCTTTTATTTTTTAATTGAAGTATAGTTGACACAATGTTATATGCAATGTATTTTTTTTATTTTTTTTAACGTTTTATTTATTTTTGAGACAGGGAGAGACAGAGCATGAACAGGGGAGGGTCAGAGAGAGGGAGACACAGAATCTGAAACAGGCTCCAGGCTCTGAGCTGTCAGCACCGAGCCTGATGCGGGGCTCGAACTCACGGACCGTGAGATCATGACCTGAGCCGAAGTCGGCTGCTTAACCGACTGAGCCATCCAGGCGCCCCTGCAATGTATTTTTTAAAAAGAGTTTTTCATTAAACTACTAGTCTTCCATGTTTGGGTCCAAATCATGTTCCAAAAGTAGTTTATCTTGATAGGTTATCCTTGAAAATATTTCAGGATACGCAAAGTCCTATGCCAAAGTGTTACCACTGTTTGTTACATCAGGGGGCTGAGAATGGAGCAAAATGTTAGGGAGATGGTTCAAATTTTTCTTTTTTCATTAAAAATGTTTAGCAACATATTTTTCAAAAGTTCACACACTGGGTTATGTTTTGAAAGCAATTGAAAGCTTCCCAAGAATTTTTAATGTGTTTTTACTGTAGGATGGATAGGAGTAATCAGTGTTAATCCCTACATTGTCCCTACATTTCAAACCTCTGAATAATACAAATGCATAATCCCTTATTGAAATTCTTGTGCAATTATGTTTCAGAATTTGGAAATTTGGGGCTTTTTAAACATTGAATGTGGTGCATAGACCAAATGACATAAAACAACCCTATCAGGGCCTGGAATAACACCCTTTAATTAAACACACATTAATATTTCCATCATGAAACAGATGAGGTTCATATGATGAGATAAAAAAAAGCAAACATTGATACTATCTATGTGTGATACGTAAAGACTCTAAATAAGTTCAGATGAGCCCTTGCCATCAAATGAGTTACAAAATAACTTTCATTTTTTCAGTGATTTCTGGATTTCAGGATTACAAATGAGATTTTTGTCCTAAAGTAATACAGATAAGCACTGAAAATAATTATGCTAATCACCTTACATATATTATTTCATTTAATCCTTTCAACAACCTTATTAAGAGGCAACTATCATAGTTCTCACTTAAAGATGAGGAAACTGAGACATGTTAGCTAGTAAGGGTAGAACCAGGAGTTGAATTCAGGCATTTTGGCTCCAGGACCATGGTTTTAACTACTATATTGTCTTTCTAAAGGGACAGTGTTGGCCTCAACAAAAAAAGAACCCAACCCCATACATCGTTGGTGTTGCCATCAAGAATGGCCATAACCAGTGGCTGTGACCTTATATAACCACTGCTCCCCTATTCCTCTGCCAATAATCAGTGTCTTCCATAAAGGCATTCCAATTTTTCTGGTCTTCTCTCCCATTAGCTCTCTACCTTATATTCCAGACAAGTAAATTAATGCTTTTTGTATTAGACTCAGCTTATGTGCCACCATGAATCTGCCCATTTGTTTTCTGGCTGCAGTGGCTCTAGGAAAGTTTTGCACTGTCCCCAAGGTCATGAAATCAGGTCACTGCTGCTGCTGCCACTACTGCTACAGACCAAAGAGCTCTGCTATGGCACTGACTGGCAAGGAGAGACAGGTACACGGGCAGTGAAGCCACCCTGAACATATGGGGCTCTTACTTTCCCAGTAGCTAAGAGGACTTGGAGGCATAACCCAGCAGTACAGGGAAGTTAATGGCCAAAGGAGTGAATTGGCCAATGAAATCAAAGAGAAAGGACAGAGAAAGAGATACATAGGGAGGGAGGGGGGGAAATTCTTCCTTCATTCCTCTACTCTACCATGTGGACTGTTCTGAAATAAATCCAGCCTCTAGGAAGCTGTCCCCAAAGTCACAGCAATCAGCTGTGCTTTCTAGGTAGCTGTGGCCAGCCTGGGAAATGCCCCTCTTATATTTTCTGTCCCTCCATCTCTTCCTCACTCCATTTCATCTCTGCTTTCTGCTTCCCTGGGATAGCTCTACCCAATTAAGTATTAGTGCAAAGCTTTGACCTCAGATTCCATTTTCTAGGGGATCTGGACTAAGACACATCCCAAAACTCTTAACATTTCTTTTTCGCCTGTAGGCTAATTTCTCTGCTTGTGCCCAACTGCCTCAGTAGCATCCCCCAAAATTAAAGCCATCCTTCAAGGTGCACTATTAGCATTAACATAAATTAATTTTCTCATCTCTCCAATCAGATGTGATTTCTTCTTACTAAAAGGATCCTCATTATGTTTCATTTAGACTTTTCTATGGCATGTATCTCATTCTGTTGTGTGCTTTATTTAATGGCTTATACATCCTATTGGAGGCCAAACTTCACAAGGTCAGAGATTGCGTCCTACTAATATGGGTATCTTGCCATGCTGAATATTTGCATGTGAAGTTCTCAGTATGAGGTCCTTCCATATAGGATCTGGATCCTATTGCCCCCTCTAGCCTCCAAAACCCAATCTTAGCCACCCACCCCAACCTATGCTTCAGCCAAAACAAGCAGTGGGCAGATTTCTAAAACTCACAAGTGATTTCACAGTAATATATTTGTCATTGCTGTTCCCAAAGCGCCACTCTTATTTCTTCATGCTCAGAAACTTCTCTACGTCTCACAAAACTGAAATCAAATCCCACACATCAACCCTTCTTTGAAGCTTTCACTAACATACCTGGCTCCGTCTATAATTTATTGAACTCCAACCTAACTCCACTATAACAACTGTATTTATCTAGCAGTCAGCAAACTTTTTCTGTAAAGAGTAAGATAATAAACATGTTTAACTCTTGCAGGCTATCCAGTCCCTGTCCTGATTACTCAACTCTGCCACTGTAACACAATAGAAGCCAGAGAAAGCATGCAAATGAATGGGTCAATGAACTTGACAAAAACAGGCAGTGGGCACATTGGGTCCACAGGCTATACTTGGCCAACCCCTGAATTAACCCACTGTGATTCCTTAAATATCAGTGAGTTCTTCATTCTTAGAATCTAGTGCAGCACTTAACACTTACTATGTGTTCAGCAAATCTTCATTACAATGAATTAAACAACAAATAAAAACAAGTGATTAAATCACAACCTTAGATTTCCCCTTCTCTGTTTCTAACATGAACACTCCCTCCTGCATAAATAGTAGTTTCTTGCCTCTCTTTCTAAGCATGGAATTGGCCTGGCAAAATATAAGAGACAGAGAGAGCCACAAAAGTGGTGGAGTTTCATGCCAAGCCCAAAGAAGCATTATTGCTTTTGCCAGGTTATTTTCTGCCAAAATCTGGAATCAATCTTTCATTAAAGGAGCCATAGCACCTGTTGGAATCATAGCATTTATCTGGTCAGTAAACATTTTCATTCCTGACTCACTTCCCCTCTGTGTAATAAAGTTTTCTAGCTGTGAAAGCCATTGTTAAATTACTAAGAGCTACTGAAAGTAAAGGTGGTATGGAAGCTGGAGAGGTGTAGACCCTGCTCTTTAAATTCTGCATTTTTCCTCTTCTCCAGTAATGACTTTTCATTCTGGTGGTGACCTTCATCTTTGTCAATGGTTTTACCATCATTCCTTTTTTCTGCCAGTTCTTCTGAACTCTTCCATTGTGTCTAATGCTTCTTTCCCATTTTTGGCTCCTCCTGTCCTCAGCCCCTCACTTCTTGTGGTGCCTTTCATTTCCTGCAGTACCTCCTTTACTCCCACTACATGAAGACTGCCATACATGCAAAGGTAGCCTCACTTCAAATTTTCCTTTCCTCTCTAGCCCACTGCTTCCTCTTTTCATCCTCACCAACCTCCAGGCTCTTCAATTTCTACATTAAATATTAATTTTCCATAAGTGCCAATTTCAAAAGGCAAGTTGGCAAGTTCTAGTGACAGAAAAACAGAAAATATGATAAATCAAATGTATCAACAAATTTAATGGCAAATGGAATATTTGTGTTTGTGGTTTAAAGACATATGTACTTGATTTATTAGGGCACATTAATATGCCAAAGAATTTTTAACTTTAAAAGCTGTGTTTATACCAAAAGGAGAAAAACATATGGTCATCTATGAAGTGCAGACTGTGCTAAAGACAATATTCACATAAATTGCAATGGATGCTGATGGGGGAACAAAATACAGCAGCCTCATTTGGGAACTGGAACATGCAACTGTAGCAAGTTTTCATTATCTTACAGTATTTTTTTAGCCACAGGAAACTCAGTAATCTTATGTTGATCAAAGATACTAGTAATCATGGTTCTAGTAGATGGCCAAGGAAACCAGTTAATTAAGATCTCTCATGGCTAAATGTTCTGAACTCATCTATAGGATTCCAGGAGCCTCTAGTTATATTGTGATGAAACATTTTCATTATAAGATATTAGGAAAAATCAATGACTCCTGAACTTTCTTCCAAAATATCATGATGGCAGAAGCCACACAAACCCAACTAGAGAGAAGCCTGGGAACAGATCAGTCCCTTGGCCCATCCCCAAGTGTCTGAGGAGTTCTGAGTGCTTCTAGTGGACCACTCCACAAAGTGTGGAGATTGGTTGCAAGTGTCCAGGGTCTTAAAATATGTTCAAGGAAATCAGGGAATAAGATGTATGAGGAATAAGTGACATTAAGATTATTAAAGATTCATTAAAGGAGTTGTATAATGGGTTGCTAAATTTTATAAAGCCTGCTGCTATTGTATACATTATGAGCAGTCAATCCTTTAGGGGAATCTGGAAGGTGAAAGTCCAGCACTGGAGAGGAAGATGGCAAGAGCAAAGGCTTCATGAAACAGGTCATTGTTTAGGTGGATTTGGAGAGTTGGGAATTAGGTGGGGTGATAAAAAGAGGTGGAAGGGCACATAGGATCAGTGAGAAAACCAAATTTCTAGAGATGAAGCTGCATATTAAAGAAGTGTGAAGACTGAAAGGACAGTGAAGTGACATTTACTTGTGTACATCAAACTGCCACATGAAACTACAGGACATGGTGGGATTTAAAAAAATTTTTTTGACAAAAGCCATACTGAGAATCTACTATGTATCTAGCACAGTGGTAGGTATTGTGAATTAAAAGGCAAATGAGGCTCACTCTTGCTCTCAAAGATTTCACAGTATAGCAAGACAGACTGAAGTATTATAAATAAACAAATATATTATGATAGATGCTATAAGAGAGTAGTTAAGATAAAAGTTTTAATAGTGGACATGTATGACTAAGGATTTCATGTCTCTCTCAGGGAAAGAGGGAAGGCTCATATACTGCATATATTGAATGTAAATCGTATAAATCTTTTTGAAAAGTAATTTGACAACAGGATGTTTCTTCATGACCCCTTATTTAGTAATTCCACTGTTGTTATTTTTTTTATTAGAAAGTATTAAACGTGTGAACAAAGAATTCTGTATTAGGAGAATTTGTCATGATTATATTCATAATGGTTGTCACTGGTTCTTGAGCCAGATAAACGGGTTTGAATTCCGGCTTTTGGATAAAGAACCCAACCTGTATGGTTATTAGTTTGCTCGTGTAAAAAAGGTATAATAAAAGTACCTCCCATAAAGGACTGTTATAGATCTTTAAAGTGTCACTAAATATAAAAGATAATATAAATATTAAGACCTATGATTGAGCATCTTTTCATGTGTATGTTGGCCATATGGATGTCCTCTTTAGAAAAGTGTATATTCATGTCTTCTGTCCATTTCTTCACTGGATTATTTGTTTTTTGGGTGTGGAGTTTCGTGAGTTCTTTATAGATTTTGGATACTAGCCCTTTACAATAGAATACTACTTCACAATGAGAAAGAATGAAATCTGGCCATTTGCAGCAACGTGGATGGAACTGGAGGGTATTATGCCAAGTGAAATAAGTCAATCAGAGAAAGACAGACACCATATGCTTTCACTCATATGTGGATCTTGAGAAACTTAACAGAAGGCTGTGGGGGAGGGGAAGGGGAAAAAAGTTACAGAGAGGAAGGGAGGCAAACCATAAGAGACTCTTAAATACTGAGAACAAACTGAGGGTTGATGGGGGATGGGGGAGAGGGGAAAGTAGGTGATGGGCACTGAGGAGGGCACTTGTTGGGATGAGCACTGAGTGTTGTATGGAAACCAGTTTGACAATAAATCATATTTAAAAAAAAAAAAGACTTGGCAGGATACCTGGCCCATAGAGAGTACGCAATAATTTTTAGCTCATTAATTTGTAGCAATGAAAAACTAGAAATACGTAAATGTTCCATAACAGGTGATTGGAGACATCATGAAACATTTTATGTAATGGAATATTATGTAGCCATAAAAAAGTTTTAATTCACTATTAAATGGAGGAAATGATGATAATATAATATTAATTACAAAATAGCAAGGTACATAATTGTATTTGCTGATTGTTTTGGAATTGTCTCAAAACTAAGCAAATAAATATAAAGATACATAACCTTGGGGTTGGGGAACAGAAGAACAAAATACCCTCAGAAGTTATCTCTGGGTGTTGAAATTAGAAATAATTTTTATTTTCCATGTGCTTTTTCTGAAAATCCTACAATAAACATTTATTACTTTTATTATGAGGAAAGGAAATTACTTAAAATAGTGCATTTTTCAAAATGCTGAAATCACTTGCCAGGATATGATACTAATTTTTGACAAATTATCATCTCAATCCTTTGAAAACATTTCCATATGGAAGGCTTTTACCTTACTTAATGTTTTCCACTCAGTAGTCATTTGCTTACACAATGAGTCACTGGATTCTACTAGATTCTCAGTACCATTGTGGATATTTTATGGAAGACAGGGGAAATGAAGAGCATGGCCTTTATCTTTAGAGCATCTAGGAGAAGAATGAGACGCATAAGGTATTTAAACACTAATATAAGGTAAGTAATACAGGAATTAAGACTGTAGATAAGAACAGTCAACGCAGGCTTCAAGGGAATGAAGGGGTTGAATTGGATCCTGAGAATGGGGAGCTTTGAACAGCTCGAGTGCATGGGGTAGGATAAGCCAGATAAGAAGAATAAAAACAAAGCAAAGGTAAAAGTTAAGTGATATGTATAAACCAATTCCAGGGAACCATGAGTGCCTCACCTAGAGACAGACAAAGTTTCACATTGAAGATGAAAGAGGTAGGTTCCACTTTACTTGCCAATTTGATTTTTTTTGTAGGACAGTGTTGATAAAGATCCTGGGACTGTACTGATAATTCTAAGGATGTATCTGAGAAGAAAAGAGTGTTGTCATAGAGTAGACTTATCTGTCTTGGACAAAAGAAAAGAGAATTGGTTTTTGCCATTATAGAGCTTACATTATAGAGTAATGATTTATGTCATAGAGGAATGGTTCTGGGTAGAAATGGAAGAGAGGAGTCTAGAACTTATCTGATCTCACTGAAGGTTTCCTAGGAGTGGCATGATAAATGGGGGGGGGGAGAGGAGTGGGGGGTACACAGGGAAGAAGCAAAGGGTGACTCAAGGAATTTTAACCTGGAAGATGGCATTGAAAATGACTCATGAAACAGAGATAAATAGAGGGCACAAACCATCAACTGTGCTTCTATAATTTGGGGGGAAAGTCACATTAAATTCTTCATATCTACTGTTGCTCCTGCAAAGGAGGAAGGCAAACTGGAGGATTCCTGATGCCTCTTCTAATTCTATGATCTATGACTCTAGGACTGCTAATGTGTTCAATGTAAAATCAAGTAATTAAAATCCAAATCTTCTTCCAGTGGCCATAATTCCGAATGGCAGTTTATCCCTGTCTATGTGTGTTTGAGCTGCTATAAAAAAATACCACAGACTTGGTGGCTTATAAACAATAGAAATTTATTTCTCACAATTCTAGAGGCTGGGAAATCCAATATCAAGGTGCCAGCATGATTGTGTTCTGGTGAGGACCTTCTTCTTTGTCCATAGCTGGCACCTTGCTATGTCCTCACTGAGTAGAAGGGCTAGGGATCTCTTTGGACCCTCTTTTATAAGGGCACTGATCTCATTCATGAGGGCTCCACCCTCATAACCTAGGCATCTTCCAAAGTCCAATCTTGTAATACCATCATTTTGGGGTTCAGGATTTCAATGTATGAATTTTGAGGGGACACAAACATTCAGACTATAGCAATTCTCTTTCAGAGGATTTTTTTGAGTGATTAAAAAGATCTTGACTACCGAATGCATAAACTTAATTAGCTTTAGTAGTTAATATTAGAAACAAAATGTGAACTAGAAGGGAAATAGCCAAAGAAGATAGATACATAAAATGTGGTCTATTTGGATGATGAGATACCATACATTAATTAAAAGGAAAGAATTATGTCTGTGTATTGCAATGGGTAAATCATAAAAATATATTGTTGAATAAAGTAAAAGCAAATTTCAGGACAATAAGTATAGTATGATCTTACTTAAATAATAAATAAAAACCTACAAGCAATACTCTATGTGTTCTATGAAAATAGACACAAACATGGTTATGTATATATTCAAGGGCAAGGATACTCAACACTTACATGGTTAATTCTGAAGACCAGAGTAATGAACTAAAATTAATAGTGTATGGACTTTATAATGTAACGTTTAAAAAGATCATAAATTCATGTATTACTTGGGTAATTTTAAAAATAAAAAAGAAGAAGGAAGAATCAACTAGAAAAGCAAGCATAACACAAAGAATATAACAGTGGAGTAAGAATCAGAAGACTAAAACTCCATGTGTTACTCTGTCAATAACTAATAGTTTAGTTACTAAGTATAACTCACTTATTTTCTTTGGGCACCAGTTTCTTCCATCAGATAAAGCATAAGGATCACAAATGTTCTAAGACATTGAGATGTTTTTGAATTGTTGATATTTCATAGGACAGTGAGCAAATAACCAATGATATTTAGCACAAATGTCAGAACTTCTATGGGTGAAAAAGCACAATGACCTAACCTGCCAGGATACTTCTCTACTGTTTAGTGACTTGGAAAGGTTAAGCTCCCTGGGTAACACATTTAATCAGAATTCTATAGGGGGGCTGCCTACCTAGTTTTCCCACTCAGGACAACTGAATCTGGTCTGTAATCTGTATAATGTAATTATTCAAAATATCTAAATGCAGTAACGCCCATGTGGGGGGTGTTAACTTGGGATATGAACAAAAATGACAAAAGGATTTGTTGAGAATGACTAAAAAATGTACACTCTGAAATGAGAATATTTACAGTTTAATCTATAAATGATACACAGTGGATTCTGGCAACACTTTGGTTTCTCTTTTGCAGGAATTGATAATAACTCCTTCAACACAGTAGCTAAGGGAAGAGCCTTGTAGGCTAGTCTTATCTGGAGCCTCCTTTCTATGTTCCACCTTGTTCTATCACAAGGTCTGCTCTGGGTTGTCCACTCCTTGATGGAGGAGCTCCTTGCCACGTCTGAGTCTTTACAGGAGAGTTTTGCTTGACTTGAACACTTGTTTGCCTATGCACCTTTGCAGAGAAGTCTCTGATGTGAACATGCTATGCTTATACTATCTTTGTAGGAATGCAGATTCCGTGGTGAATCCATGCTACTTCACTGCCCATGGGAAGAGTTTTAAAGTCACTTTTTTCTGGGTATTTTTTTTCCTACTTTGAATCCACATACAAACCAATGCCTTCTTTGTACAATGTCATGTCACTTCTTGTGTGTAGCAGGAATTAATGTTTCCATCCTTCTCTTTTTCCTTTAGTAATAAAATCCTCAAATGTTAGTTGGGTACATGGCCACCTAAAGTAAATACTGCACTTGCTAGAAATCAAGTTTTATCTTATTTAAGCCATGGTTATTTTGGGTCTCATCAGAACCATGAAACAATGTACTAATGAATCCAGAAACTGTAATGCAATGTAGCATATAGGACATTGACTTAATGGTTAGGCAGTGAGTAGAAAAGGATATAAAAATTAAGGCTGAAAATCTAATGGCAAACATTTGGTAAAAATGTTTCAGGTCAAGTCCTTCTCACATCAAATCACTTTGACTTCTTTTGTCTGTTTCATCTCCATTTGAGAACTGTTGGGCCCACGCAGAGAATCCAGGATAATTTTCCTCTCTCAGAGTCATTTTATTAACCTTAATTCCATCTGCTACCTTTATTCTCCTTTGCCACGGGAGTTAACATATTCACAGATTTCCAGGACTAGTACAGGACATCTTTGAGAGGCTGTTGTTCTGTCCACCACAATGTCTTCTGTGATCATTTGAAAATGAGAAACCAAGCTAAATGAGCATATTACAAGAAGATGTTGAAATTTTTCAGAATACTGGTGCATGTTGACTACTTCTTGCCATTTTCCACAAAGCCATACAAGAGTAAGTTGAGCCAGAGGAAAAGTCAGCCTGCTTAGGAAGATGCTTTATTTTCATTTTCCTTTTTATTGGTCTGGGACAGGGTCCAGATATCTGGATCGTCACAGGGTTGGAAAGGCAATAGCTTCTATACTCTGGTGATTCTAAAGAAGGACATAAATCTCTATAGCTCAAGATTTTCTAGAGCATATCTTGGTAAGTGTTCTCTGACAAGATGATGGGAAAGAGAGATACGCACAATGACACAAATCAGACTAAGGATATTTCCCTCTTAGCTGGGACTATTTTTAATGACCTCAGATACCTTGCAGGAAAAGATCAGTGTGGAGGTAAGTAGAGCACAAAAAATAAAACACTAGAATTTTCATGCTTAAGAAGTATGTTACATGAGACCATTGGCTGTTGTTATTGTTCTCTGGGATTGATTAGAATCAAAAAGATCAGAAATTGACCTGGTTTTTCAGGGGATTATGATACTAAATGAATGGAAACTTTGTTGGGCAAAGCTTGAGACTGTTACACACTAAAACACCTATAAATCTTTGAACCTGCTCCAGTATAAGGTAGTTCGGTCACCAAGAAGGATAACCTTTCCAGTATCCACTTTGAGTGTACTGAAAGAGGACAATGGACAAGGCAAAATTCCCCAAAAAAAAGGCCAGGGTTTAGGGGAGGGGGGGAGCAGGATGATGACAAAGCAAGTAAGGCACTAGCCTCAGGTGCAAAATTTAAGTGACTAAAAAAAAGTCAGTAATGAAGATAAATGTATTTTCACGAAATACTTTGAACAATTGAAGTTAATGCAAAAGGTCCTTCATGAATAAAATATAAAAAATTTTAAAGATGACAGGATCAGTAACAGTGTCATAGGAAGCCATACTGGAGCCTGAGGCAAAAAGGAAAAATCAGTTGTATTGATCCTGTCTTTATTAAAAATTGATATTTTGTTCATTGTGGATCTGTTGCATTCATTTTGTTTGCTTAAAATATCACATTTCTAAAATATTGTTCTCTTGATTACTGAATTTTTTGTACCCCTTTAAGTTTTGTGCCTGGGGCAAATGCCTGTCTCTCTAATCCCACCTCACTCTAATATGGGCCATAAGGAGATAGGACATTAATTCAGAAAGTTCTGCCCAATGAGCAGAACCAGCAATGCCAGAGGAATTAAAGAAGGAATTTACTCCACTGCCAAGGAAAGGAATTATAGACTCAGTTGTGTCCCTCCAAAATTCATGTTGACATCCTAACCCCCAATACCTCAGAGTGTGACTGTATATTTGGTGATGTGGCTTTCTAAAAGGTTTTTAAAAGCCTTGTTGAAAATGAGGCCCTTAGGGTGGGCCCTAATCCAATCTGACTAGTATCCTTATATGAAGAAGAAATTTGGACTCACAAAAGAGACATTATTAGGGTTGGATACACAGATGAAAGGCCACGTGAGGACACAGAGAGAAGACAGTCATGTATAAGACAAGAAGAGAGGACTCAGAAAAAAACCTCATACCTATCAACACCTTGATCTTGGACTTCTGGCTTCCAGAACTATGAAATTTTTGTTATTTAAGGCACCCAGTCTGTAATATTTTGCTATGGTAGCTCTAGAAAAACTAATATAGGAGTATTTTGGTATTTGATATTCCTTTACAGCAATATTTGCTAATTATTAGAAAGTAAGTGCTATATTGTTCTGATACTTCCTTTTTCTAAACAGGAGGTTTGGGGGATTTTATGTTTCTTTTAATTGCCACTATACATCTCCTAATCTGCTGTTCTGCATTGCTGAGGGGTCAAATAACTGGCCTTTTATGTTATGTAGGTTATGTAGTTCACTGGGCCACAAGCAGCCACACCTTGTCATGGTAGAAAAGACTATGTATCACCTACAGATATTGGGTTTTGAACTGATATAATGACTGGTGTGTGACCTTCAAGGGTCACATACAAGGAGGGGTGAGTGTATTCCAAAATCAAGAAGAAGAATGCAAAAAAAAAATATTAGGGTGACCACAGGAACAGACTGGGATCAGAATTTCTATTGTTTCCCAACATCTACCTTCTCTTTCATCCTTCAGTAACAGAACTCTGAAATCTCAACTACAGACATGGCCATCCAGACTAAAAGTCCCTTTGTCAATAAATGGGACCATACACTTAATTCTGAGCAATGAGACGTGAGTGGAAGAAATGTGTACAACTGCAAGATCATGTCCTAAAAGACGTATGCTACATGCTCCCCATCTTTTTCTTTATCAGGCTTTTCCAAAGGCTGACATCATGATGAGTCATTTTCAACTGTGCTGATAAGGGCTACATGCACCACTCCAACGAAACCACAGTTGTTTTTGTCACTCAGTTGGCCCTGGCAAGTATAGACAAGAACATATGGTTGGGAAATATTCATGGCTATATCCCCAAACCTGTGACAAAATAAGTGCAATTTTACTGTTCCCTGGGTTTAATTGGAGTAATGTGAATAGTTCAAATTATGTTGAATAAGAAGTGATGCAACACTTTGGGAGGTTGGTTAGGCTATCAATTTCTTTACTCTAAGACTAAAGAATCATGGTCCCAACAAGATAAAACCATCCTTCCTTCTCACATAACATCTGAACTGTAAGCAGTTGAGGTTAATATGGTGGCACCACAATGCCTGACACCAAAGTCTTGTCTATTTTGCAGCTTTGCCATCCCAAAGTTATAGTACTAGCCTTGACCCATCTCTCCTGAGTTTCAGACTAATGTGTCCACTTGCCTAATCAACATCTCCACTTGGATATCTCAAAGGGAACTCAAACTCACATTTCTAAAATAGAAATCTTGTTTTTCTCCCCTAAACAGTATCTCCCCCTACTCTTTCTCATGTCAGTAAATGGCACCACTACTCACCCAGTTGTTCAGACTCAATGACTCCAACCATAGTCCTGGGAATTATTGAGGACAACTTCTATTGGTTTGGAAAGATATGCCACGTCTGCTAACCTCCCAGCACCCCCACTGCAGCTACTCCAGTCTAAGCCGCCGTTACCTTTAGACTACACAATCACAGCAGCAACCTAATCAGACTCCCTACTTCTACTCTCAGATTGTATATTTCTTCCACCATGCAGAAGCCAGAATGTATTCATACTCTTGTTGCTGTAACAAGTTACTACAAACATAGTGGCTTAAACAATATAAATAAATTTATGGTATTACTCTTCTATAGCTCAGAAGTCCAACATGAATCTCACCAGGCTAAAATCAAGGTGTTGTTCAGCTACATTCCTTTTTTGGAGGCTCTTATGGAGAATCCATTTCCTTCCCTTTTGCTTCCATATAGAATACCCATGCTCTGGAGCTTGTGAGCACATTCCACCACCTTCAAAGCCCAGAAAGGTGGGTGAGTTCTTTTCACATAGTATCACTCTGACCTCATCTCCTACCTTCTTCTTCCACTTTTAAGGACCCTTGGGATCACACTGGGACAACCTGGATAAACCAAAGTAATCTCCCTATTTTATTTTTTTTTAATTTACTTATATATTTTGAGATAGAAAGCAGGGGAGGGGCAGAGAGAGGGAGAGAGAAAATCCCAAGCAGGTTCCACAGTGTCAGCACACAGCCTGCCACAGGGCTCAATCCCACAAACCATAAGATCATGTCCTGAGAGGAAATCAAGAGTCAGTCACTTAACCAGCTGAGCAACCTAAGCACTCCAAATCTCTCTATTTTAAGATTATTTTATTAGTAACCTTAATTCCATCTGCAATTTGAATTTCTCTTTGTCATGTAAAGTAACATGTCCATAGGTTCCAGGGATTAGAATATGGACATTTTAGGAAGGTCACTATTCTGCCTACCACATAGTATAATCTTAAAATGTGTAAATCAGGTTGTATTTCCCCTTCTTATGTCCTCCATTGCTTTCTTATTCACACTTATAAAAAATCCAAAACCCTTACCCCAGCAAACATCCTTTTTGTGAGCTGCCCATTTCTAGATTTATTCTAGCCTCCATAACCCTCTCCCACAAAATTCTATGTAGTCTCACCAACATTCTAGCTATCCCCAGAATGCCAAGTATATTCCCACCTCAGAGCCTTTGAATGTTCTTCTTCTTTTTTTTTTTTTTACAAGGAACTTCTTCTCTGTATATCTACTTGATCCCCTCCCTCACTTTATTCATGTCTCTGCCCCAAAGGCACTTACTAAGAAAACAGTGACATTATCTGTCACTGTCACCATAATGCCTGGTACCAGACATTATGGTGCCACCATATCAGCCTTACTCTGAGTTATTGGTATTCATTGCTGACATTATGTGACATATTTATTTGTTCATTTCTGCTAGAATGTGAGTTCCATGAGGATAGGGGATTTGTCTTATTCTCTGCTTCATCTGTAGCACATAATAGGTGTCCAACTGATATTTGGCAAATGACTGAATGAGAAGCTGAATGTAAGAATAAAATAGCTGATACACTTGATATTTCTACCAAGTCTCAAACATCAATATAACTCAACCACTGTCTTGCAAGAGATGAACCATTTAGATTCAGAACAATCCAGGCAGAATTCTACACTTAAGCCTCACTCAGTCCTATTTGCAATACAATTGAAAGCAAGGGATTTGTTCCATTTCCTTCCTTGTGCGTCTTGGTTTTCAAATGAGGTGTTTAATTCCAGCCAGCATGCTAAGCATGTGCAGGCTCTGTGTTGAGCCTCCCATTCTACCTTGGGGATTCTCACACAAAATAGGACAGAGTTGCTAATCCACTCTCTACAGATGCTGCAGCCACACCTTGCAGATTGTCAAAGAGGAGTGACAGATGTGCAGTGCCCAACAGCCCCAAAAGTTGCTCTATGGGATTCTGGACTAATGGCTTTTAGAAGAGTCAGTAAAGTTTCCACTCTGGGAAAGTGATGGCATAGGGAAAACACATTGTTTCATAACAGAAATGGCTTGAACTGATTTGCTCTTAACAATCTGAACCTAATAATCTCAATTCACAAGCCAGGGACTACAGGTCTATGTCAGGGACCATAGCATTCAAGAGAGAAGGAAATGCTGTCTTTATTCTCTGAACTCACTCATTGTAGTGATTTACACTAAAGTCCATTAATATAGAAAGAGGAAAATGATCCTGTCTTTGGAAGACCATTTAAAATATTGTGGGTGATATTTGACCTTGGTTACAGAAAACAAATGGAAAAATAGCCATTGTCAGGAGTTATTGTCTATTCTTTTGTACCATGATTATGGAGTATGGTCAAATTCCCTAATCATGTGAGCAACAAAGGATATAGTGGCAAAGATGGATGTTGGGTATACCTAAATTAAAACAGCTTCCCACCTATATTAGTTTCTGACTTTGCATTCTGTCTCCTGTATCTTGACTTAATGTATCTGAACCCATCTTTTATTCCAACTTGACCTCTTCTTCTCTGATCTATCTGCTTCTCCAAGCTTTAATGCTCCCCTTCTATTCTTGATCACTTTTAGATTTCTGGTCACTTATCTCAAACCTTGAAGACAAGCAGATTACTAAACCACTCAACTGTCAGACCGCAGGCAAAACTCCTGCCTGACTTTCTACCAATATCCTGCCTAGAGAACTATGCTATATTGCTGCAAGAATCACAGAATGACAGTCATAGAGATAAGGAGGTTTGAACAGGACACATTTGGAGACTGACCTGGTGTTGGATTCCCTCTGCTGGACAGCTTCACATTTCCTGAATAACTGAAATTTGAGTTCTGAGGACAGGAATGATTTTGTTTGGATTTCTTAAAAGAAATCATATGCAAGTGCACATGGTAGGAATTCATTTCGTTAAATCGAATTTAATTAAGATACACTGAAAGATAACTGAACAAAATGGCTAAAGTAATTGGTTTACTTTCACTCTGAAAACCTATTTGTGAGCCTTCTACACAGGTCCCAAATCAAAAAAATATTTGGCATCTGTGTTAAGTATAGGCATAGACAGGCTTATATAGGTAGGTAGGTAGATAAGTGAGTAGACAAGTAGATGATAGATGATTGGCAGAAGATAGATAGAGAGATGAATGAATGATAGGAAAGATAGAAACTAGGCTCCCACAGGAAGTCTAGAAGAAGCCATGAATATCAATCAATAAGAGAACCAGTATCCAATCTACCTAAGGGAATCTTCAGCTTGGCTTGTCTGAAAAACGTGAGATAGTGGAACACCAAGATCTTTTAAAGGCAGGTCTCTACATTGTCTTTGGCTATGAGAACATCAAACTTTCCGAGATTAGCAAGAAAGCCAAGCAATGGCCTGAAGTCCAAGGTCACTAAAAAGACAGTGAGTTAGAATTCATCATGTCAGTGATTTGTTTAGGGACTTCCAAGTGGAGGTACATACAACTGGTAACAGTCTCAAGATTTGCCCTTTTATATGTAAGTCATGAATCACAAAATTCTACTCCTGAAATCATTATTACACTATATGTTAACTAACTTGGATTTAAATAAAGTTAAAAATAAATAAAGAAATAATCAAACAAACAAATACATAAAAATAAAAAAATAAAATGAGGTTGTTAGAGTGGGCCCTAATCCAAAGACTCGTGTCCCTCTAAGAAGAGACTGGGACACAAGAACACACAGAAGCAAGACCATGTGAAGACACAGAGGTGGCCATCTATAAGCCAAGGAGAGAGGCCTCAGAAGAAAACAACCTTGACCACCTCTTGGTCTCAGACTCCCAGCCTCCAGAACTGTGAGGAAATAAACGTCTATTGTTTAAACCAGAAAAGAAAAAGAGAAAGAAAGAAAGAAAGAAAGAAAGAGAGAAAGAAAGAAAGGAAGGAAGGATTTGCCCTTTTAAATAAACATTGCTTAGAAGTATCTAAGCCCATTTCAATTAATAATTAGCTTATTTTTCTCTCTTAACCATTTGCTTCTCCATGTTCTCCAGTGAAGGGAATGTGGTGGCCCTAAAGCAAATTTGTGTTTTTTTAATGTTTATTTATTTATTTTTGGGAGGGAGGGAGGGAGGGAGGGAGAGAGAGAGAGAGAGAATGAATGAACTGGGGAGGGGCACAGAAAGAAGGAGAGAGGGAATCCTAAACAGGTTCCACGCTGTCAACACAGAGCCTGATGTGGACTCACAAACCTTAAGATCATGTATGGCCTAAGCCAAAACCAAGAGTCAGACACTTAACTGATTGAGCCACCCAGGTGTCCCTAAAGCAAATGTTTTATATCTTTTGTGTTTGGAGAAGGTGGGGAGGGACAGAGGGAACCAGTATTTACTGAATTTCTCCTATGTACCAGATATCTTATATATATTAACAAATTTAATATTTACTAGTAGCCAGCATTTCTCTAATATACCAATTTTTTAAATGTTTATATATTTGAAACGAGAGAGAGATAGAGTGCATGAGCAAACAGGGGAGGGGCAGACAGAGAGAGAGAGATAGAATCTCAAGCAGGCTCCATGCTTAGTGCAGAGCTCCATGTGGGACTCAATCAAAATCAAGAGTCAGATGCTTAACAGACTGAGTCACCCAGTCACTCCTCTAATATACCAATTTAAATATATGAAGCAAAACTCAGAGAGTTTTCTAATACCATAGGGCTGAGATTTGAACCCAGGTATGTCTGACTCTTGAGGCAAAGTTCTTACCAATACACTGCCTGCTAGAAAACCTGAGATTCAAAGGAAAGGACAGGGAGAATTACAAGGAGAGGGAAAGCAGAGAGCTGGAGTTACACTCTGCCTGTGTCAGACCTTACAGTTCAAATACAGAGCAACATGAGCTAGCCTGCCCTGCCTGTAGTGGACTGCCTGTATTAGGCAGACCTGCAAAATCTTGATGTGGAAAGGGTGTTAGTGGTAAATGAGTTCAGGATCTTTATCTTAGAGTTAAGGAAAACAAGATTTGGAATAAGAAAGCTCTTTGTCCATGGTCATATTTGATTTTTGACAACTGATCAGCATCAGAGCCAAACTTAGAACCCATAAATCTTGATTCTCCATTCAAGGCTCTTTCCATTATTCCATTCAATGTTCTCAGGAAGAAATTCTCAGACATGGGATCTGCACTCACTTTATGTGGAGACCAAAATCACCTGCACAAGAAAAGACTTGAGCCTGGAACTTCAGACTACTCAGAAAACCTAACACCTATACAGACTTATGGGTCCTATGAAAAGACTCTCTCTTATTACAATAAAGCATGAATTCAAGTTGCTACCAACCAAGAGGAAATAGATTTACTCTTAACCCCAATTTTGTCTGTTCCTTTGCATAAGAAGCATGGATTAAGGTAGCATACTTAACTTTCTGTGTTGCCTTAAACCACTAAACTTCTCTGAGTTGCATTTTAATCATCTATAAAATGAAGATAGTAATAATATACAAGTTCCTCATTATCTCAATTTTATTATCTGAGTCTGCACAGTAATGAGACTGCACAGGAAAGCAAAAGCCATCATAACATGAAAATATTCTCTAATGGTCTAATGAGTTGATCATGTATAAAATTAGTCTGCTCTCCACATCCCTTCTCTCTTAAGATTCGTATCTATCTCTAACCATTAAGTCAATGTCTTTGATCATTAGTCTATAAATATAACACAAGTTCTTTGCCAAGAAAAACTATAAATCTCAGAAAACTTTCAGAATTTTGAGCGATAAATGGGAGTAGTGCTGCCAAACAGTGCAAATCACATAAAAAGCCACCACCATAGAAGGATCTGGCCTAGGTGAGCAGTTCAGAATTGCAGAAGAGAGGAAAGGCCAGGTTGATAACAAGGCAGGCATGTTGAAGGAGAAAGGTTCCAATAGCAAAACAATAATACACGTCCTTGGGAAAACTGATAAAGCCTTGAACACTTCTAAAAAGTGACCTTCTCAATCATGCTTTGAAAGTCAATTAAACATTAAAAGGAGGGCGCCTGTTGTGATGAGCACTGGGTGTTGTATGGAAACCAACTTGACAATAAATTTCACATTAAAAAATAAAATAAAAGGATATTGCATTGTGCTTCATATCGTTTTGCCAGAAATCATGTTTTAAAAAAATTCACTATTTTCACTAATTAGCCCTAGTTGTCATTATAACCAAAATTATTATATTTATAGAAAAATACTATTTTTCATTACTTAATTCCATATTTCTCAAGATAAATTCTCAATTGAAATATTTTCCCCTTACACACTGTGAAAGTCTTGGTGCAGCTTTAAGTGGATTCCCTCGTAGGGAATAATTAGCCTTACACAACAAGACTCTTTTATCTATACAACTTCATATTGTTATAGGGAGCAAATGAGATAAAACTGGCAAATGCATTTCTGGAATTCTAAAGTGCTATATCAATTCCGGAATTTATTCTGTTTCCAAAAAGAAAATGTTTTGTTTACTGTGTGCAAGTTACTTCCACATACATTATTTATTTTATTCCCATAACAACCCTTGGAGACAGGTATATATCATCTTCAAACTATAAATTAGAAAAATGAAGAAACCTGCTCAAGGTCACAGAATAGGTGGCTTAGCTATACTGAGAGTTGAAGCTGACTGTCCCCAAGTCCAGAGCATTCATTCTATTCATTTGAGCCATGCAGTCACGATTTTGTAGCTCAACAATGGTTGAACATCTGCATTTCACATGGTTCCACCTAACACATTCATTCGAGAAGTATTTACTGACCATCTACTCCCCATCAGACAGGAGTCCAAATTCTGGGGATATTGTGGTGATCGGTGCGAAGTCCTTGATCTCATGGAGGTTATCATCTAGTGGAGTACATTATATAGAAAACAATGAATCAAATAATGTAAATAAACAGGACAAATATCTTACCGTGTTATGTGCTGTGCAGAGAATTAATAAGAAGTAACAATAGAAAAGTATTCTCTATGGATCAGACAACTCACCACTTTGCATAGATTAACTCATTTAACTCTCAACATTACTCTGTGAATCAGGGAATATCATAACCCTCATTTTTTAGATGAGAACATGGAGGCACAGAGAAGTTAAGTCACTTGCTCTGAGTTATACAGCCAGAAGAAGAGCCAAGCTTCGGGCCTAGGCAATCAGCTCCCAGAAGTAATCTTAAGCACTATGCTATGTAACAGGCTGATGTGATAAAAAGTAACTAGATAGCTAATAGATAACTAGAACTGCTTCTCTACATGACATTCTTTATTAGTATAGTGTTTAGAGTCTTCTAACACATACCTGAAATATAATGGATCAACTCAAATAAGTTCTTCTAATTCTATTGCTAAATAGGGAGACTCTTTGAGGAATCAGAGCACATCAGCCAAGAACAATTTCACCCAAAGTCTACACAACTGCTTAGGTTCTCATTATCTCCAAATGGCCTCTTGCAAGAGTCTATTAATATGCCCAAAGTACTCATAGTCTTTAGGACAATAGTTTACCATTCAGTAATATTGGAATTGCACCATGCAGCCATGTGGCTACTGCTTCCAGAAAAGTGTAAAACTGGGAAGAAGTGCTGGATAAACTGATAATAGCCAACTTCAGGATGACTTCATCTCTCTCCAGTTGCCTCTTTACTTATTGTTCAGCTGTGATCCTTGCTCATCCCCAGATCCGAAGATCAGAGGAAATGATGATCGTATTTCCAATTAGAACAAATAGTAGCTATCTTGAGCTGTATCATTAATCCTTTCAGAGACATTTGTATTGTGTTACTTATTCTGTAGCCTAATGAGGCATAAAAGAAGAATTTCTTTCCTTTTCCTGTCTCTAAATGTAGGTCCAAATAATTGCTCCTGCTGCTGGAGACTAAGGTTAATTTGAAGTAAAGACCCAGCTGGGAAGTTTTCACTTGTCTAAGCAATGGAATCAAGTGTGTAGAGCCACTGTCATAAAACTGTCACCTGGTGACTTTCTTTTTGCAGTTTGAGCCTCAATTCTGCAATGCCTTCACTTGGTTGTGCTTGCTGTTTATGAATATAAGAAATATTCTATCAAATATATGCCAAGAATATTCTATCCTTATGCACCAAAGATTTTTCTCATTAAAACTGTTTAACATAGCAATTTTAGTATTTATTAAATCATTCATTTATTGACTAACAAATGTAGCAAACCTTACATTAAGGCTGGAGATGCAGAGATGACTAGAGAATTATGTCTACTTTTAAGGAGTTTAGAAAGCAATGGGGAGGAGTGCCTGGGTGGCTCAGTTGGTCAAGTGTCTGACTCTTGATTTCGGCTCAGGTCATGACCTCACAGTGGTGAGATGGAGCCCTACAATGGGCTCTGCACTGACAGCGTAGAGCCTGCTTGGGATTCTCTCTCCCTCTCTTTCTCTCTCCCTCTCTTTCTCTCTCTGCCTCTCCCCCACTCACATGCACGTGCACACACACACACACACACACACACGTACTCTCTCTCTCAAAATAAGTAAACATTTTTTTTAAAGTAATGGGGAAGCAACGGACATACATTAATTTAACAGTGATGCTTCAGAATAGACATGATGAAAAATAAAAATATGGAAATAATTTTCCTTCCTAACCTCTAGTGTTTTTTTTAAATTCTCTCTAATACTAATCTTATTCAGTAGAGCCTGATATCCTAGATTTATCTCCCCAAACAATCTAGGGATATGACATATCCAAGTAGTGATAATGGTTTGCTTAGGTATGGGGGAATACCTATCAGTATCATGGTTCAAAATTTACCTTATAATAAGAATTAGCCATGGGGCGCCCAGCTGGCTCCGTGGGTAGGGCCTGCAACACTTGATCTAGGGGTTGCAAGTTCAAGCCACACATTGGGTGCAGACATTACTTAAAAATGAAGTTTTTTGTTTTATTTTGTTTTGTTTTGTTTAAAGAGTCAGCTGGAATGCTTGTTAAACACACAGATTCCTGGGCCCCTTTACTGGAGATTCAGATTCAGGAGGTCTGGGGTAGAACCCATAAATCTGTATATTTAGTAAACATCAAGGTGATTCTTAGCATCACACCTATTTGGGGAATGGAGTTTTAGAAACACTTTTAAAATAGCCCTATATTTTAAGCATTTGTACTACTTATTCTTTAGCTGCTATTTTGTAGCTTTTAAACTAGTTCTCAACATTTGATGGAAAAATATTAATTTTCTTTCTAGAATCTTATTGACAGGTAGAAATTTCCAAAGCTGTTTCTTTGTTTTTCTCATCTAATCTCTACATATATTAAAAACAAAGGGATGTAGCTAACCAACTGGGAAGTTAAAACTTGCCCAAGTATGTTATAAAAGCACTAATATTTCCCCCAATCAAAAGGAAACAATGTTTTTTCTATTCAGTATATGGTAGGATTAGAAAAGAATCTTCTATCTGCATTCTCAGACATAGAAGCTGTGTCTAGGCAGCTGCTAGGTACTTTAACAAATTACTATGCCAAGCTCCCAAGTGGTTTGTTATGTCCACAACCAAATTATTGATTTTGGATCAAACTGCAAAATGCAGAAATGAAAGAACATGTTTATTAAAACTGAGCAAAAATATAACAGATTTATGTTTGAAAACTATCTAGTATCAAGAAGTAAAGGGACTAGAGTTCAACCTATCCCCCAAATGCTACCAAGTTAGATGAAAGCAGCTCTCAGCAAAATTGTATGCTTGGAGAAATGTGGCATATCACTCCTAACTTCTTCCTCAGCTCATTTCTTCATCAGTGACATCATTTCCTTTTAAGAATTTGGAGTCCTTGTAGTATGCTCACCTACTTCCTGATCAAAACCTACTCTTATAAAAAGATCATATAATTTATTTGCCTTATAGACATCTGTCTGAAAACTACTTCCATGTAAAAAAAGTAATTCTATAGTTATCAAAAAGATAAGACATAACAAGTGTGGGTGAGGGAGTACAGAAAAGAGAGCTCGGGAACACTGTGGGTAGGCATGTAAATTGCCACTATGGAAAACAGTATGAAGGTTCTCCCCAAAATTAAAAATAGAACTATCATACAATCCACCAATTCCACTTCTAGGTATTTATCCAAAGAAAACAAAAACACTAATTCAAAAAGACCTATACACACATATGTTCATCACAGCATTATTTGCAATAGCTAAGACATGGAAACAACCTAAATGTTCGCTGATAGATGAATGGATAAAGATGTGTGTGTGTGTGTGTGTGTGTGTGTGTGTGTATAATTAAATATTACTGAGCCATAAAAATGAATGAAGTCTTGCCATTTGCAGCAACATGGATGGACCAATAGGGCATAATGCTAAGTGAAATATCAGACAGAGAAAGATAAACACTGTATGATTTTACTTATATGTGAAATCTAAAAAATAAAAGAAACAAACAGAAACAGGTTCATAGGTACAGAAAACAAATTTATATCTAGAGGGATGGGAACAAAATGGTGAATAAAATAGGCAAAGAGGTACAATCTTATAGTTATAAAGTAAATAAAACATGGGGATGTAATGTACATCACAAAAAATATAGTCAATAATATTGTAACAACTTTGTACGGTGACAGATGGTAACTAGACTTCTTATGGTAACCATTAAATAATGTATGTAAATATCAAATCACAGTGTTATTCACCTGAAATTAACACAATATTGTATGTCAATTATACTTCAATTAAAAAAAGATATAATTCAGGGCGCCTGGGTGGCTCAGTTGGTTAAGCATCCAACTTCAGTTTAGGTCATGATCTCACAGCTTGTGAGTTCAAGCCCCGCAGCAGGCTCTGGGATGACAGCTCAGAGCCTTGAGCCTGCTTCAAATTCTGTAACTCCCTCTCTCTCTGCACCTCCCCTGTTCATGCTCTGTCTCTGTCTCAAAAATAAACATCAAAAAAATTTTTTTAAAGAAATAATTCTAGTTGTAGTTGTAAAAATGTCAAGAATCATAAAGTAGGCTATGGAAATTTTGTTGTTTTGTCCCATAAGGGTGAAGCATCTGATACACAATATCAAACAATGTAAGCTAGGAGTGTAATTACAACTAGATAAGAAATCATATTCCTATGAAGACTTTTTAGGGGCTAGTGATTACATTTGCCAAATTATAGAGTTATTGCTAATTTTGTATAAGTATAAACTAACAACTTTTTTATAATAGTCATAGATATCCAATTTATATATAATAAATTCAAAAATAATTAATATTTAAACCAAAACAGATTAAATCTACTTCTGTCTAGTTATGGTACAGTTCACATCATTGGGGACATAAATCTTTGTGGTCCCCCTACTCTCATATCCTTATAGCCGCTCAGAGAAATAAGACCACAAGGAGGTAGTACATGGCTTTGATTTCGAAGACCTGAAGATGAGTTTTAGAATAAGAGCTGGAGAAAACTGCATGAATAAGTAGAAATAGTTTGGGGAAGGGGGTGGGTAGAGTTTATTCCTAAGGACACTGGAAAGAGAGAAAAGGGAAAGGAAAATGAGATGATGTTGATGGTAACAAGTTTTGTAAAGGAGAGCAAATTTGCAACTTAGTTTATTTTTATGACTATATAAATCATCTCCATCTTCACAAACTTTCAGTACAACATCCATTGAAGTCACCCAAATACCACGTGAGAATGTTTTAATTTTCACAGTTTTGGTGGAAATGGGATAAAGAAGATGCATTCAATGCGTATATTATGGAACGGAGACAACATCCACAGCAAAATAGAATAATCCATATGCTAAACTGATTGATCAGAAACAAGATATCAGTACCAGAGGAGACCAGGATGATGCAGACATAACTCCCCCAACATCACCACCCATCATATATACACATGCACAGAGTCTCTGCTATTGTGCAATTGGGTGGGGTTTAAACAAACTTCATTTGAGACTCAAAGATAAGCTCACATCTGGGTTTTACATGTAATACATAGTACATAAAATAGGGCATTAGAAATAAAATGTATATTTATTTAAATCTTGTCCAAATATGGGATATAAATAATATAGGCATTAGCACTTGTGTATGTTGATGATACCATTTGGTCATTATTAATTTACTCTAAGTTCTCTTAGAATTTTGAATTCTGCTAGGCATTAGAAAGGACAGATCTATGGAAATCAGGGAGGTAAACAAGGAAGTATAGTATTCTATCCTAAAAAGAAACTTCACATCTAATTCTAAGTATTATAAATTATTATCGTTACAACCCAAATTCCTACTTTGATCCTAAAGTAAAAATTCTTGCCATAAAATTTTTTAAATGAACCAAACATGCATGACCCAAGTGCTGTCTCATTTTCTTTCTTCATACCCCTGCCCATGAGGAGTTAATTGTGCTCTGCTCCTACTTCTTTGAAATGAGTACACATAGGTCAGGACCAAAAAAATTCTGCTAGATGCATGTCTGTAGGCCTGTCTCTCTCAGTCAACACTAATAGGCTCAACAGGCATGTGGCAACAATTCTGGGCAAGTGAACCTACTTGGCAGATCCAAATTTCCCTTTGACTATGTTGTTCCAGTTGGGATAAAGGTAGTAGAAAGCCCAGTTGTGGCCATAGATCCAAGTAACCTTTTGTAAACTATGTTTACTAAAAATATGTCTCTAGAAATTTGATCACTGTCCATCTTGTTCCTACCAAATTTTCTCAACTGACTCTAAACTTATACTGGGGCAGGAGATGCAAGATTAATTATACCTCAATAGTATAATCTATTTCCAGTGAGAATTCTGTTATAACTAAAACAGAAATAATCAGGTAATTGATGGTGAATGCCTTGCAGCTATGTCTTGGATGCTATTTCTAAAAAGGAAGCCAATTTTCTAAAAATGCATGTTAAATGCTGCACACAATTGATTCTGTGTGTCATTAAGCCAAGGAGGATATTACTTAGGGGTTATTCATTTTTATTTTACTTTAATGAATGTTAAGGACCTCTAAATCACTTACAACAATTAAGACAATTAGCTCTGTGCAGAACTGTGAAGTTGGACCTCACTGTATTCTTTCAGTTTCTGATATTTTCTTCCTTTACTAGAATTCACTTTAATAGAACACAAGTCATAACAGTAGTTTATTTGACCCCCTTTATTCATACATTGTGTATATTCCTGATGAATTTTAGTTTCCCTTTAAGATTTCCTGAGGAAGAAAATATTTCACAAGGCTGAAATATTTTGACAGATTCTGACTAGAGAAATACTTTTCAGTTCTATATTTCACATAAAGTTTAGAGATGAACTTTCTTTTATTGAGTGTTCCAACAGATAATCAAAAAATGCTGGGTCATGGAGTACTTTAGTTAATATCAGTAATAATTTGAATATATATAATCTTATTCTATTAATAGTTTCAAAATATTTCAACTTATGGCACATCTATTTAAAATATTTTTTTCTAAATTGTATGGGTACAAGATAGTGAGATGACAATTAGTATTTATTAAGCACTATGTTTCAAGTGTTTCATGAAATATGACTAATTTAACCTTTGTAATAGCCTTATTATGGTGTTCTCAAACTTTAGTCTACATAAGGATCATCCATACAACTTGGTAAAAAGACAAATACCCAGGGTTGATTCAGCCATGATTCTGTCTCAGAAGATTTTAAAGGATCCTAGGGACCTATATTTTTAACAATCTTCACCAGATATCTCTGATATAGGTGGTATGTGGAACACATTATGAAAAAAATTACCTATTATACCCATTTTTAGATGAATAAAGTTAGAGTCAGGAAGGGTAAGTAACTTGTCTAAGATTACTGATTCATAGAAAAGTGGGTAGAATTATTTTGCTCTTGAGAGAAAGAAATTAAGTCTTAAGAAGAATGGGGAAAAGGTTACTAAACAAGAAGGAAAATATGAGACCTTGGCATAAGCAAGGAATGGCCATGGAAACAAGGGATATTGATTGGTAGGGCCTTAAGGATTTGGTATCAAACCTACCATCTACCAAAAGCAACTATAAAATGTGGACAAAATACATAAAGTAACTGTTTGTAGACATTGTTTAATGATCAACACAGGACTCTGGTCATTGAAAGAAGGGAAGCATGAAGGTGAGTACCACATTTATCTTCACTTTCTCCCTGAGGACACTATCTAAACTATGGCACAGAGAAGTAAAGCCCAACAAGAGGGGAAATCTTGCTGGGCTACATAAACAAAGATTGAAGTCTGAGGCTGCCAATACACAGGGATTTGGAGATAGGTTATTACATAGAAAGGATCCACAGGTAAGGAGCACCAAAATCAGTATAAACATTCTTCCTAGGACTCTTGATTAATTCCTAAATTGCATGTTTATAAGACAAGTATCCCAAAAGCCTATCATAGGAAAACTACTGGGACGCTGGAGAGGTCTGCAGAAATTTCAGAAGCTGTAGAGTGTTGAGAAGATGTTGGATTTCAGGCCCAATTCAGTAAAGAGACCTTTGAAAACATCTCAGGCTTTCTTTCAAGTGAGACCATGGAAGAACCATGTTCTAGGAGTAATGACCATGTACTAGGAATAAAGGCTACTCTATAAAAAATACCATTGGAATTTTGATCAGTATTGCATTGAATATAAATATAGATGTGGGTAGTATGGACATTTTAATAATATTAATTCTTATAAGACATTTGTCTTTCCATTTATTTGTCTTCCTCAATCTCTTTCATCATAGTCTTATAATTATCAGTGCAGAGATCATTCACCTCCTTGGTTAAATTCTTAAATTTATTTTATTGTTTTTTATTCCATTATAAACTGGAATTGTTTTATTTCTTTTTTGCATATTTCATTTCATATTCCAAAGGTATTTTTCACAGAAATAGAAAAAAATTCCTAAAACGTGTATGGAACCACAAAGATGCCAAATAGCCAAAGCAATTCTGAGAATGAAGAACAAAGCTGGAGGCATCATACTTCCTCACTAAAAACTATACTATACAGGCATAATAAACAAAACAATATGATACTGGCATAAAAATAGATACAGAGACATATGGAACAAAATCAAGAGCCCAGAAATACACCTACATATATGTGGTCAACTAATATTTGACAAGGGAGCCAAGGATACTCAATGAGGAAAGGATAGCCTCTTCAATAAACAGTGATGGGAAACTGGTTAATCAGATTCAGAAGAATGCAAGTGGACCCCTATCATACACGACTTACAAAAATCAACTCAAAATGGATTAAAGACTTAAACAGAAGACACAGAATCATAATATTCCTAGAAGAAAACATAGGAGAAAAATCCTTGACATTAGTCTTGGCAATAATTTTTTGGCTGACACCAAAAGCACAAGCAACAAAAAGCAAAAATAATAAGTGAGGCTACATCAAACTAAAAGGCTTCTACACAGCCGAAGAAACAATCAACAAAATGAAAAGGCAAACAATAGAATGGGAGAAAATATTTGTAAATCATATATCTGGTAAGGGTTTAATATCCAAATATATAAGGAATTTATACAACTCAACAGCAAAAAAAAAAAAAAA